>NC_134691.1:187877778-188077778 GCF_050947455.1 Rhinoderma darwinii
CTGATCTGAGCTTGCACGTTTACGTTGGAGTCAGCAGGAGATGGGGTTAGCCTAATGAGTATTTGACCTCCAGCCATGTTATACTGTATTTATAACCGGCTCTAGGTTCAGCACTCGGAGGACGCATGATTGCGCCATTATAGAGACGCTGCCACTTCATTCTAGCGATTGGTAGGGGTCACATCGGACAGACCTTCACTGATCAGATATTGATCGCCTTTCCATATGTCAATGTCTCAGGTTAAAATGTAACCTTTAGTTTAATGTTTTCTTGCAAGACAAATTTATGTTTTGTGTTTAATAACAATGTACCTTTACAGGATTTACAAGATCAGTTAGAAGATATGATGGAGAATGCAAATGATATCCAGGAATCACTGAGCCGTAGTTACGGGACACCTGAAATTGATGAAGATGATCTTGAAGCTGGTAAGGAATCATGTGCCTATTAATTTTTAGGACAACTACACATTTTCTGTTTGTCCCCCACCTCCGGGGGAACAGTTTAACGGTTTTGTTTCTAATTCCAGAGCTGGATGCATTGGGAGATGAATTCTTGGCAGATGAGGACAGCTCCTACTTGGATGAAGCAGCCTCAGCCCCTTCAATTCCTGAAGGGGTTCCAAGCGACTCGAAAAATAAGGTAACAGACCGCTGTTTACTTAAAGGGATTGTATGAAATTAGAAAAAAAAAAAACTACTTTTATCTTCAAAACAGCACTTTTTTTCTTTCCTCATACAACCCCTGTAATTATGTTTTTAGAAACAAAGTAGATGTGTAAAAAAATATATTTGACAGTTATCTGGGTGTGTGAAAGAGAAACATTACTATACTGTACGTGCTGTGAAGACAAATGGTAGATCAGGGGAATATTTTACTGACTTCTTTGTTTTCCATTTTTCCACAGGACGGCGTGTTGGTAGATGAATTTGGACTGCCACAGATCCCTGCGACATAATTGTGCACCATGTTACAAACTGCTGAAGTAAACAAATTCATCTTTTTTTTCTTTTTTTTGAAATTTATCTAACAGTTACTTTTTTTTGTAACAGAACAAAAATCGAGAACTTTGTTTTCATATTTTAACTTTTGCTAAAGTCACTACATCCCCATTCATGGGGAAAAAATATTTAATGTACTTTTGTGACTTGCGAGCAGGTGTCCACAGCCCCAATGAAGAGCGGAGCCGGTGCTACCATCGCTTCACATGGGCGTGGAACAGGCATAATTGACACAACTTGTTTTTTGTATAAAAACATCTGACTGGGAGACCTGAAGAGAAGAGATTTCATACAACCTCCAATATGTGCTAGTTTTGGGGGAAAAAAAGCATCTCTACTGTCTAAACAAGCAACGATTTCCTATAAACCCATTCTAATTCTGTCCAGGTCACGTAACTGTAATGTTAAATGTTTCATTAACAGAAAAGATTGTGGATTATACAGTCCATGAAACCTCAATCCTTGTTGCATCCAGAATAGTGTCATACTTCATTTACAGCTTCATAACCATAGTTTAACAACTCTTAAACTGCTGTTGTGTGTGTGTATATATTTTTTCTCATAATTATTTTTTTTTTTAATTAATAGTCATGGTTACAAGAGGATTAAAATCCAAATATTGCTTGTTTTAAGTACATTAATAAACAAAGAGTATGATTGCTGTTAAAATTATTTTGTCTGCTCTCTTTGTAGTCAAATGCAGGTGTGAACAGAGCATATAGTGGGCAAATAAGAGCATCAAACCGTGTTCGTGAAAATAAAAAAACATGCAGTACCCAAATAGTGCAATATGAGCAGCGCCAATGTTCAGATAACAGCTCTAATTATTGTTTAGATAATGCCATACAGTGTGCGAATAACTGTGTAATTCTCCAAATAATAATGCCATACACTGCATACATAACATCCGAATTATAGCCCCATACAGTGTGCAAATAACACCCTGCCCCACACTCCCCACCTGCTTGTTCACACTACCAGAGCCCAGGTCTTGCTCATACAAACAGCCAGGGTCAGGCGCTTGCTTATGCTGACCGCTAATGATCTTTTCCACTAAGATACACGGGAACAAGTTGTTTGTTCACTTACCCTGACATCCACCCAGAACCAGATGCCTATTTATCCAAAGCCAGGCCTAGAGACTAATTATGCCCTTGTTGGTTTGCGTCCTATAGGCCCCAGGGCAAATTTTGCACCTGGCCCCCCACCCTTGCAGCTTGAAAGCATGGGCCCCCGTGGCATTGCTAGTCTCAAAGACAACATATAGTAGATATAAGGCAATTTTATACCTCTAAGTTATATAGTTGTAAAGTTACCACATAATATCCCTATACAAGGAACAGATATCACCTTTACTTTTACTGAACAAAACCCAGTATACCATGACCATAAATACCATTGATACCACTATACAAGAGACAAGTGCCGCCAACACCATGACCTCATAATACTACATGGTCTTAATTTGGTAATTCAGTCAGATGCGCATATGGCATCGTTTTGACACTCTGTTTTTATGTTTAGATATTAAGGAGGTGGTTTGATTTTTTTTTTTCCTTAATTTCTTTAACTGTAGCGCGAATCACGTGCAACACAAGGAAGTGCTTCCGTGTGCTGTGCGCGATTTTCACGCTCCCTTTGACGCTCAAGTATAGGACATGTGAGTTTTACGCAGCGGACACTCTGCGTGAAAATCATGGCATGTCTGAACGGCCCCATTGACTTACATAGGTCTGCGACGCGCGTGATTTTCACGCGCGTATCATGGACGTGAAATACGTTCATGTGAATAAGGCCTAAGGCCTATGGGTATGTGCACACGAACAGTAGTTCCACGGAGAGGCAGGGACTCCTAGCGTCGTACATAACTACGATGCGGTAAAAATCAATGGGATTTTTAATTGCATCAGTTTGCTTCCATTATTAAGGCTGTATTCACATCAGCGTTGAGGGGTTCCAGCGGAGGTTTCCGTCGGATTAACCCCTCAACAGAAAGGCAAACGGAAATCTTTGCTTCCATTTGCATCACCATTGATCTCAATCGTGACGGAAACTTTGCCAGAGGCGTAGCTAGGTTCTCCAGCACCCGGGGCAAAGATTCAGATTGGCGCCCCCGCCCCCCAATTTCTTTCCTGACCTCTCCTTCCCCCTCAACATGTTTGCTCTCTACCAATCAATTAGGTGTAATTTTTTTTCACAAATTTTTTAATGTAATTCAAGCATAAAACCATTTCTACATTTTACAAGAAATATAGTTCTATAAGGTAGTTTAACATAATCAATTAAAGAGACAATACACAGCCCCTCTGTAGACTGCTCCATACACAGCCCCCTGTAGATAGTGCCACACACACACCTTTTAAATAGCGCTACACACAGCCCCTTGTAGATAGCGCCACACAGCCGCCTGTAGATAGTGCCACACATGGCCCCTGTAGATAGCTCCACACACAACTCTCTGTAGATAATGCCACACACTCCTTATATATAGCTCCACACACAGCCCCCCTGTAGATAGTGCCACACACACACTCCTTATAGATAACTCCACACACAGCCCCCCTGTAGATAGCGCCACACACAGCCCCCCTGTAGATAGCGCCACACACAGCCCCCCTGTAGATAGCGCCACACACAGCCCCCCTGTAGATAGCGCCACACAGCCCCCCTGTAGATAGCGCCACACAGCCCCCCTGTAGATAGCGCCACACACAGCCCCCCTGTAGATAGCGCCACACACAGCCCCCCTGTAGATAGCGCCACACAGCCCCCCTGTAGATAGCGCCACACAGCCCCCCTGTAGATAGCGCCACACACAGCCCCCCTGTAGATAGCGCCACACACAGCCCCCCTGTAGATAGCGCCACACACAGCCCCCCTGAAGATAGCGCCACACACAGCCCCCCTGAAGATAGCGCCACACACAGCCCCCCTTGTAGATAGGGCCACACACACAGCCCCCCCCCCCCCCGAGATACTGTCTTACACACCTTGTAGATAGATCCACACAGCCCACCCTGTAGACCGTGCCACACACAGTCCCCCTGTGGATAGCTCCACACATAGCCCCCACGTAGATAGTGCCACACACCCCGCTGTAGCTAGCTCCACACACAGCCCCCCTGTAGATAGTGGCTTACACATCCCTTGTAGATAGTGGCTTACACATCCCTTGTAGATAGTGGCTTACACATCCCTTGTAGATAGTGGCTTACACATCCCTTGTAGATAGTGGCTTACACATCCCTTGTAGATAGTGGCTTACACATCCCTTGTAGATAGTGGCTTACACATCCCTTGTAGATAGTGGCTTACACATCCCTTGTAGATAGTGGCTTACACATCCCTTGTAGATAGTGGCTTACACATCCCTTGTAGATAGTGGCTTACACATCCCTTGTAGATAGTGGCTTACACATCCCTTGTAGATAGTGGCTTACACATCCCTTGTAGATAGTGGCTTACACATCCCTTGTAGATAGTGGCTTACACATCCCTTGTAGATAGTGGCTTACACATCCCTTGTAGATAGATCCACACACAGCCCCCCCTGTAGACAGCGCCACACACAGCCTCTTGTAAATAGCTCCACACATAGCCCTCTTTAGATAGTGGCACACACATAGCACCACACACAGCCCTCCCTTGTACTTAGTGCCACACAACCCCCCTCCCCTTGTACTTAGTTCCACATAACTTCCCTCTCTCCCTTGTACTTAGTGCCACTGAACCTCCCTCCCCCTTGTACTTAGTGCCACACAACCCCTGTCCCCCCTTGAACTTAGTGCCACTGACCCCCCCCCCCCCCTTGTACTTGGCACCACTGAACCACACTCCCCCTTGTACTTAGCGCCACAATGCCGTCAGGTGACTGGACTGGTCCACTCCCGGGGGGGGTGTGCGCGTGTGTGTGTGTGTGTTATGCACGGTTGCCACTGATCCTTCATAGCCGCTTATCAGCTGTTTTGAAGAATCAGCGGTGAGCACCCCCCCCATACACACAATTCCCCCTAAACATGCAACTACGCCACACACAACCCCACCCACTGTTCTTTTTTATGCAACACGTTTTTTAAAAACGCTTGCGTAAAAAACTCACGGCTTTGATTCAACATTTCTTTATTTACACAACGCGTTTTTAAAAACGCGTGTGTAAAAAAACACGTTTGTACTAGCAGCGCACTTTACACTTTTTATTTACATAATTGTTAATCAAGCGGTTTTTTTTAATGTGGTTTTTTGCAGGTAAATTGCGCAAAAAAACTTGTCAAATACACGCCGTGTGAACCTGTCAACTGAAAAGTCATTCACTTTCATCATTCTAAGGGTATGTTCACACGCAATGTTTTTCGAGCTGTAAACGTCCCGAAAAACGGCTGAAAAATTGGAAGCAGAACGCCTACAAACATCTGCTCTCTGGTTTCAATGGGAAATACGGCGTTCTGTTCAGACGGGGCGTTTTTTACGCGGGTGTTTTTCTAAAAATGGCTCGTAAAAAGACGACCGCCAAAAAGAAGTGCATATCACCGCTTGGGACGTTTTTGGAGCAGTTTTTCATTGACTATAGAAAAACAACTCCAAAAACGGCCGTAAAAAACGCGAGTTTGATTAAAAAATGGCTGAAAATCAGGAGCTGTTTTCCCTTTTTGAGTAAGCGTGTGAAGATACCTTTAGCCTTTGTGTATCCTATAGCCTCTGAATTTGTACAATCACACCCAAAATGGCAGCCGGACACTGCTTAGCAATTTGAAGACATCTTTTCCTGGCTTGTAGGAGGGGGAGGGGGGGGGGGTGAGATTCCCTCCCACATTTACGGCAGCTGTGAGTCAGGTTGCTTTGCCTTATTCACCTTGCTGTAATTCTGGGAAGTGCTCCCTCTGGTGGCCAACATAGGAAAACATGTAAAATTATTATTTAATTTTGAATACTTTCCACCATGTGAAAGAAAAAAAATACAGCAAAAAACGTAAAAATATAATAGAAATAAGTAACTTACTTAAAAAAATAAAAGGTTTAATTCGTGACACATTCCCTTTAAGGCGCCCTCCACATCGTGTTATCGCCCTGTGTTTATCTTGTACGTCGTAAAAGCTCCCGATGTACACGATAAATGTGTTCATAGGGCTCCATTATGTCCTTTTGGTTTCCGTCCGGTAGGTATACTTCGGTATACCTTTTTTTTAAGGATAGAATAGCATAGTATACTCTGCTATTCCATCCTGAGATCCCACAAAAAAAAACACTCCATGGTTTCGTTCACTGTAACTTGACGTCAGTAATAAAATCAGTTGCTGCGTATAGCATACAAAAGTGAGCACCACATTTTCCGTTAAACCCCCCCCCAGGTAATGGAGGGGGGCCCAGAAATTCCTGATGGCGGTCCTGGCGGGGTAACTACCCAAAAGTTACTTTTTTGTGACATTTGAGCAGTATGCAACATTTTGACTTCAGAAAACTGGCAAAGAAGCGTTGTTACAGTCTGCCCACAGTATATTGATTTATCACTACTGTCATTTTGGTTTGTTTACATTCTAAGCCACAAAAAACTTGACTTGTAAAACACACCTGCTTGGATTGCTACAATGTATCTCTATGCAATAGTGTTGTAGCTAAAATAATCTGCGGTAAAAATCTTGTCCAGTTATAGAGTTAAGGGCTCAGGCACGTGGCCATACTACAGATCAGTGTTGTACATCTCGGTAGAAAACGATGTTCTGTATAGTCCAGATTAAAAATATACTAGTGCTTTGTGTCTTCAGCTCCTATGCAGACCTATGTATCTCCATGGTTACAGATTTATTGGACTGCAGGATTGTGCAAAAACACACAAGCCAAAAAATTTTTACTCCCACTGGCTGTATGGCAAAAAATTCAATAAAATAAGAAAAACTTTAAATATATTATATTAGTGACATTAATAAAGGAGTTTTCCAGGGACACAACATTTTTGAACTAATACTCTGTATATTAGGAACTTTATTAAATATTTACACATTCTGTATTAAATCTGCACACTTTTCTTCCTACTCACCCTACCTCTGCCCGGCCGGAAGTTCTTCTTTTCATCTGTGTATTTTCTTCTCTCGTCACAGGCTCATGCACTAGTTAGAATACACACAGTCCTGTGTCAATACCTCACTGACCTACGTAACGACACAGGGCTGTTCTTTACTAATTATTCCGCCCCTTCCGTGTCTATTGGCACTCCCCACTAGTTCTCCCTTCCACTTTAGTTTATCCCGCCCACCTGCTTTATCTGAGGTGCGGTCACAGAATCCTGTGACCGCACCTCAGATATTTAATGTAACCCTCATCATAACTGTAGATACTATCGGGGCAGGCACTGATGAAAATGGTGCCACTATTGAAGTAGAAAGAAGCAAAGAATGAACGGCGCGGACATTAAGAAGGCTGTGGACAATTTCTGACGTACAGCCGGGTTTGAGGCATCCTATTGGTCCACAGCCGCCTCAATGTCCGCTCCGTTCATTCTTAGCGTCTACTTCAATAGCAGCATGATTTTCTTTGCGCGCATGCTATTCCTCAATTATCACGGAGGAATAGCATGTACGCAAAGAAAATGGTGCTACTATTGAAGTAGAAGCAAAGAATGAACGGAGCGGACATTGTGGAGACTGTGGAACAATAGGATGCTTCAAACCTGGGACTTCTGACGTATACCTGGATGTGAGGCATCCTATTGGTCCACAGTCTCATCGCCCACCCTGTTAAATTCTTTGCTTATGCCTCAATGCGCACTCCATTTTCCGCTCATTAAAAACTCCAAATTCTCGTGCACTGCCCAGCCTGGGAAAAAAAAAAAAAGTGTTCCTGGAAAACCCCTTTAATTAAAGTTGTTGACCACATACAAAACACACAATTGTGTTAGAAAGTGTCCGTGAACTACCATTGATTGACAATATTTTTGCAGTCTCGACAAGGGTGTCAGAGGATAGTTATTTGCGGTTAACAGCCTTTATTTTATTGAAAAATTTATTTTTGATGTTTTCACTTTCCTGAAGCGTTTGATGAACTACCTGATAGTAAATGGAGGCATTCCTCCCAATTGTACCAGAGAATAATACCAATAAAGACGGACAAATATTTTGATATTGCCCTATAATTATGAACGCTGAAAATGTTACTAAGTCAAAAGGATTTTAGCCCTAAATAATACCAGAGGCTAATACTGATAGCATTGTAGGGTAATTCATTGCTAAATAGCAAATGAAGGCATTCCTCCCAATGGTACTATACGCGAATACAGATGGGCAGGTTCTTTGATATTACTCGTTAATTGTGAACGTTGAAATTTTCACTAAGGCCTCATGCACACCACCGTGCCTGTAATCATAGCCCACGATTGCTGGCACGGTTGGCCGCCAACACGCCACATTTTCATGCCATGCTCCCATAAAAGGTATGGGAGCACAGCCCGCAAAATCTGAAAAGTAGGACATGCTCCATATTTCCCGTCACGGACACCTTTCCATAGCGCAACAGAAAGGTGTCCGCGGCCAATAGAACCGGGCGGGTCCGCAATTACAGAGTTTTTCCACGGTCATGTGCATGGGGCCTAAGTCAGAGAAACTTGCTACCTAAAAATTGAGGCATTCCTCCCATTGTTGTTAATGCAAATGAGTAATCAAAAATATCGTATTACAATTGTGGGTTTATAGGCTCCTCAGGATAGGTGAGTTTCGAAGTAGAGAATGGAGGCGTTCCTCTCATTCATACAGCGAGCTGAGCTCAATGCTAGCTCCTGCCTTTGCCCTAACTAAGTACCTATAAGTTGCCTGGCTAGACTACATGCATGTGTGAATTCAAAGTTCCCTAATCAGCCTCCCTACATGTTTCACCACCTAAGTGGCGTCTTCAGGGGCGATGGCTGTTTGTGTTACAATCGCCGGTGCATTGGCGTCTCCTTACAGATTTGCCACTCCTTTCCTTCTCCCATCCTCAAACGCTACTTCCCTAGAATGACTTCTATCCAACCAGAACGATAACAAATGTGATGACAGTATTTTAGTTCCCTGTTGGGTGCAGCGGGTGACTAGTGTCATCAGCGCCGCCATCAGGGGGGTATTAGGGGTACTGGTGTGAGGGGCCCGGCCAAACCTAATTGAAAGGGGGGCCCGGCCACTGCCGCGACTTGCCTTTGGTAGAAAAAAAACGGGCCCCGTTTTTGTCACCACAGAATGTCGTGAGCTGCGGGCCCCCCCCACCTCTCGTCATGGGGGTCGTCGAACCGCCCACGCGCGACCGATCACGCACACAAGGAAACTCAAGAGAAACACCCGAGAACGCCCGCACTCAAGACCACGCACGCGCGACAGCCCGCACCCAGATGCGACGGCCCGGGCGCTCCCAGATGCGACGGCCATGACCGCGCTCCCAGATGCGACGGCCATGACCGCGCTCCCAGATGCGACGGCCATGACCGCGCTCCCAGATGCGACGGCCATGACCGCGCTCCCAGATGCGCCGGCCATGACCGCGCTCCCAGATGCGACGGCCATGACGGCGCTCCCAGATGCGACGGCCCGGGCGCTCCCAGATGCGACGGCCCGGGCGCTCCCAGATGAGACGGCCCGGGCGCTCCCAGATGCGACAGCCTGGCTGGAGGTGAAGGACTGGACATCTGGACCGAAGACATCGCCTGAAGAGGACTGGAGTGGGAGCCAGCAGCTCTTCTGACACAGTGAGTAAAATGTCTCAAAGTGCTGTTTAAGTATGGCCCTGTTCTCACAGAGTATTTTGCAGGCAGAAAAAAAATCTGCCTCAAAATTCCTTAAAGAATTTTGAGGCAGATTTTGACTTGCCCACACTATCTTGCCGCGTTTTTTGCCCGCGGCGATTGAGGACAGCAGACAAAAAATGCAGCGAAAAATGCATTTTCTGCCTCCCATTGATTTCGATGGGAGGTCAGAGGCAGAACCACGGCAAGAAAGGACGTGCTGCTTTTTCTTTTTTCCGCGACTGACTCCCATTGATTTCAGAAGCTGTGCTGTCACTTTCCGTTGCGGGGTTCACCCGACGGAAACCTCAGACGGAACCCCGGAACGGAAGCGAACGGTGATGTGAACAGGCCCTAACACAAAAGTTTTGTATTTTTTTTAAGCTGGTTCACAAAAAAAAATAATTCCAAATTCTACTGGACCAACTGCCTATTTAGAGACAGGCAGCAGCTCCAGGAGCGACATCATAAGGGACACACTAGGCAGATATGCTGAGTAAAACTACACAGCTTATCCGCCCCTGTAGCCGCAGGGAATTCTGCCAGCAAAACCGCACCAAATAGTGGCGCAGGTTTCGTGAGGCATGTCCGCTGCGGGAATCCTGTAGGGAAAAAAAAAAGTTTAGACTTGCCCTGGCCGTAGTTTAGGTGACGCATCTCTCTCTTCTGAACGTAGCCCCGCCTCCTGAGATGACGCTGTAGACCATGTGACCGCTGCAGCGGTCACATGGGATGAAACGTCATAACAGGAGGCCGAGCTGCGCTAAGAATAGAGGATCGCGTCACCAGGACTACAGCCGGGGTAAGTCTAAACTTTTTTATAAATTTAAAAAAGTGCCTTTTTTTTTTTTCTCATGTGTGATTTTTGCGGCAGAACCGCAGCATTTCCACAACAGAGGAGCAGCGATTCCACAGAATACATTGACATGCTGCGGCTTAAAAAGCCACACTGCAGGTCACTTTTTTTTTCAGCGTGTGAATGAGATTTGTTCAAATCTCATCCACTCTGCTGCGACTGATACGCTGTGGATTTTCCACAATAAAATGTGTTGCATAAAATCCGCAGTGTTCATGCCTAGTGTGTTCCTACCCTAAGGCCGGATTTACACGAGCGCATGCTTTTTGCGCGCGTAAAAACGTGGCGTTTTGTGCATGCAAAAGGTCCATAACAGCTCCGTGTGGCAGCAGCGTATGATGCGCGGCTGCGTGATTTTCTCGCAGCCGCCATCATTATGACACTCTGTTTGTATGTTTGTAGCACGTGGTGCTTTTCTGTTTTCATTCATAGTTTATACTGCTGCGGAAGTGCTGGGCGTGATTTTCACGCACCCATTGACTTCAATGGGTGCGTGATGCTCGAACAATGCACAAATATCGGACATGTCGTGAGTTTTATGCAATGGACACACGCTGCATGAAAAATCACTGACAGTCTGAACAGCCCCATAGAGTAACATAGGTCCGTGCGAGGCGCGTGAAAATCACGCGTGTTGCACGGACGTATTACACGTTAGTCTGAATAAGCGCTAACAATAAGGCCCAGTTCACAGAGTTTTTGGGCCTTGATATTGACTCGGACACTGCGTCAGAATCAGCACCAAACAACTTCCAAAACCGCCTCCCATTGATTTAAAGGGAATGTGTTGCCAGCAAAACATGTTTTTTTTTTTTTAGTTAAACAATTAGTGTGTAGGTGATTAAACATTGTTCTAATTTTTTTTATTTTTTTCACGAGTCAGGAAATATTATAAATTGGATTCAATTTATAATATTTCCCAGCACTGGTCACTAGATGGAGCAATTCCCAAAATTGCAGCATTGCATGTGGTAAAGCAACCACATTGCTTTATGCTGCAAAATTGGGAAAAAATCCCTCGCTCTAGTGAGCTCTCAGAATCCCCCCCTCCTTTATCCTGGCTAGTGCCGGGAGAAACGAGGGGATTGAACGGTCTAACCTCCTACACTGTGTGTCGCCATTTTTTGAGCTAACATACAGTGTAGAAGGTTTACATACAGTAGTAAAACACACTGAAACACGAACATACATAGAAATCACTTACCTGCTCCAGTCGCCGCCGCTCCCTCCGGTCCGTCCGCTGCCGCTGCTCCATGTGCACAAGTCCGGAAGCCGCGACCAGAAGTAGTAATCTTACTGCCCGGCCATGACTTCCGGTCCACAGGAAAATGGCGCGCATTTCAAATCGGACTGTGTGGGAGCGGCGCACATACAGAAATGGGGAAAAAAAATGGCAGCCCCCATAGGGAAGAAAAAGTGTAAAAATAGAAAAAAGTAAGACACAAACAAATATAAACGTTTTTAATAAAACCCTAACATAAAACAGATATATAAAAAAAAAAAAAAAAAAATGTTGGTGACACTGTTCCTTTAATCTGAAATCAATGGGAGCCAGTCGCAGAAAAAAGAAAAAGCAGCACGTCCTTTCTTGCCGCGGTTCCGCCTCTGACCTCCCATCGAATTCAATGGGAGGCAGAAAATGCATTTTTCGCTGCGTTTTTTGTCTGCTGTCCTCAATCGCCGCGGGCAAAAAAACTCGGCAAGATAGTGTGGGCAGGTCAAAATCTGCCTCAAAATTCGGTGCGCGGTTCCAGGCGGTCGCGGGTGCGCATGCGCGGGAGTTTGCGGGTGCGCGCGATCGGTCGCACGGGTGGCGGTGTTTGACGGCCCCCATGCTACCCAGGGCCGCCATCAGGGGGGGTATTAGGGGTACTGATGTGAGAGGCCCGGCCAAACCTAATTGAAAGGGGGGCCCGCAGCTCACAACATTCTTTTGGTGAAAAAAACGGGCCCCATTGCAGGGGCCTCTTTTTTTTCTACCAAAGGCAAGTCGCGGCAGTTTGCCGGGCCCCCCTTTCAATTAGGTTTGGCCGGGCCTCTCACATCAGTACCCCTAATACCGCCCCTGATGGCGGCCCTGGGTACCATGATATAGTGCTGGACGGAGTACCGTTAACAGGCGGTGCCACGGTAGGGGGGCCCAGAAAATTTAGCTGTAGGGGGCCCTGAAATTCCTGATGGCAGCCCTGAGCATCATGCTTGCCAAGAAGTGGCTGCAGGGTAGAGAAGGGATTGGATGAGCTAGCGGCACGTCACTGCAAATACAGAGGAAGCTCCCGATAGGCTCACTGGGATATACCCTTTAATATCTAGCAAATCTATCACAACAGAGGGAGAGCCAACCAGCCATTGCAAAAGGCCAATATTATTATGTCTGAGAAACATAACACAATTTAGATTACTTTTGAATTTTTATTCTAGATGATTTTAGTATTTATTTATTTATTTTATTTATTTATTTTAATCACAAGCTAAATCATCTTCATTTTTTATGTTCATTCATATTACCCACAATTTATAGTCCGCACATTAAATAATTTTATCATAATTGTAAACCTAAAAAGAGCCAAAATTATTTTTATAAGTACGCTAATACTCTAATAAATAATGCCACTTATAAAGATGGAAGTGCAGGTAAACCCTTCATTTGAGTCCTTTACGGTAGAGCGAATCTAATCTGTAAATCCATTTTGCTTGTTTTCAATAAGATTGTCAAGACTACCGTTCATCCGTTGAACGGTCTTGCCAACATAAAGGAGTGACCAGATGCATTGTGCTACGGAACTTATGCCCTCAGTCTGACATTTGAATACATTTGCGGATGTTATAGATTCTTTTATCTACTGGAATATCAAAAGACTTCCTTTGACACATCCAATTTTGTTCACATGCTTTACAATCGCTGCACTTAGAGAAACCATTTGGTCTACTTGAAAGCAATGTTTGTCCTGATCCATTTGTATGTAGGTGACTATGTACTAGGGAGTGTTTAAAGTTTCTCCCTCTTTTATACGTTATCACAGCTGCACCCTCCCCATTTAGATGCAGCCGATCCCTACCATAGAGCCTGTAGCCGACAGAGAAGTCAGCCCAGTTCTCCATTAACCCAAACCCTTCCTTCCTGCACCAATTTCTAAGCCACTTATTGAACTCCCTAATGTCCCGCTGTCTTTCTAGTGACACTGGTAATATTTCTGAAACCACTACCTTGGAGGTCCTGGGACTTTAGCTTCTCTCCTAGTTCCCTAAAATCATTTTTAAAAGGACCTTCCATCGCCCACTGACTTTGTCATTGGTACCGATGTATACCATGACCGCCGGGTCTTCCCCAGCCGCACCCAGCAATCTTTCTATTCAATCCGCCGAACACGAGCACCCGGCCGACAAGACACTGTTCGGCATTCACGGTCGCGGCGACAGATACAGATGACCCCCCCCCCCCCTCTGACTATTAATAGAATCCCCCTACCACCAGTATTTGTCTAACCTTTGCTGCACTCCTACAGTAAACCTTGTCCTGGTTGCTAGGAGCAAAGCCCGGCTGCAGTGATGCTGGCTCTGGACTTGCACCCCTAATATCAGCCAAACAGGAATGGTTGTGCCAGTTCAGGACTAGCCTCCCTGGCTTCCCCCCCCCCCCCTACCCCGATTACCCAGTACTAATCTCTAAGTCCTGGGCTTGCCCACCCCCCCACCTTACTGGCCCCAGCCAGTGTTTGCTCAGTGAGCTCTCAACTCCTCTCCAGGTTTGCAACGCTCCTAAGTGTTGTAAGCTGCATATGTAGATCCAGTACCTGGGCAAACATATAGACAACATGCGTGCATCTAGTGCAGAGATTTCACCCTCAAACGGCTGCATACATTGCACAAGACACACACCTGGTGGCATTGTCCATGGAGCACGTTTTTAAAACGGGGATAAAAAGTATAGCAAGATAAACATGTTTGTAGTACAGAATACAGAGAAATGCACAAAGAAAATGTATTAAACCTTATTTTCCTATGTCCTTTAGTTAAACTATGTCCCCTTTTTTAATTATGCACTTATCTGTAACTCGCACTTTGCTGTACAGTCGCTTCACTCAGGAAAGCTGCGCTTGTAGTCACTCACCTTATAGCTCAGGCAGCAAACAAGGCCCAGGTGAAGCTAATTAACAGACCAGGCACAGCCAATCAACGGTTTTTTTTTTTGTTTTTTTTTAACCTTATACCTTCACAATTACGCTTAACCAAAAACGTCTGAAAATATGGCGCTGTTTTCAAGGGAAACCAGCTCCTGATTTTCTGATATTTTTGAAGCCACCCGCGATTTTCGCCGCGTTTTTTGGAGCTTTTTTCAATAGTCTATGAAACAGATACAAATACGTCCCAAGAAGTGCCCTGCACTTTTTTCGCGGCCGTTTTCAAATCGGCCGCGTAAAAAAAACGGCCCATCGGAACAGAACGCAGTTTTCCCATTGCAATCAATGGGCAGATGTTTGGGGGCGTTCTGCGTTTTTCAAAGCGTTTATGGCCTGAAAAACGGCAGAAAATAGGCCGTGTGAACATACCCTCAGAGTAATATCAAAGACCTTGCCTTGGACTACCAGTAACCCCTTAGTGACCAGCCTATTTTAGGCCGTAATGACCAAGCCATTTTCTTCGTTTTTCTATAAGTCGCATTCAAAGAGCTATAACTTTTTTATTTTTCTGTCGACATAGCTGTAGAAGGACTTGTTTTTTTGCGGGATTAGCTGTACTTTTTAATGGCACCATTTTGGGGTACATATAATTTTTTGATTAACTTGTAAACTTTTTTTGGGGGGGGGGGAACCCTGAAACTCCATCGTTCTAAGCGTTTTAAATTGACGTCATTCACTGTGCGGTGTAAATAACACGTTATCTTTATTCTATGAGTCGGTACGATTACGATGACACCACACCTGTGTAGTTTTTTGTTTTTTTTTATGTTTTGCAACTTTTGCACAATAAAACCACTTTTGAACTAAAATTATTTGTTTTTGCTTCGTCGCTTTCCAAGAGCCGTAAGTTTTTGGATTTGTTTTTTTGCAGGACGAGACGTAGTTTTGAATTGGTACTGTTTTGGGGTACATGGGACTTAAATTTTATTATGAGTTTTTGGGAGGCAATGGAAAAAAAATTGCAATTTTGTCGGTTTAAATTACATATTAACTTCATTGTTTGAGTCATTATGGTCGTGGCGATACCATAGGTCTACTTTTATTATTTTTTTTTTACACTTTTACTAAATAAAAATACAGTAAAAAAATAAAACATTTTTTCCTTTTAAAAAGTAATTTTTATTTCACATTACTTTTTTTTTTAGTCCAACTAGGGGACTTTACTATGCGATCTTCAGATCGCTGCTATAATGCTTTGTTATACTTCGTATACCAGAGCATTATTGCCTGTCAGTGTAAATCTGACAGGCATCTATTAGGAAATGCCTCTTGCACATCCTAATAGGCATATGCCCAGGGCAGACATGGGGGCTTTTATCAGGCCCACAACTGCCATGACACCCCATCGGAGGCCCGCGATTGCATTTGAGAGCCACCGATGGGTGACAGAGGGAGCTCACTCCCTCTGTAAACAAGTTAAATGCTGCGGTTGCTATTGACCGCAGCATTTAACGGGTTAAACGGCCGCAATAGAAGAAAACTTCGATCGCGGCCGTTGAAAGCCGGGCTCCTGCTCCATCAGACAGCTGAGCCCCCGGATAGTGACTGGATCAAACTACACAGGGCTAGTTTGTAGTTTGAAACCATGGCTGCACATAGGTCTGCATAGGAGCTGTAGACACTAAATATTGGAGTATTTGAAAAATGGCTTTTATTTTTCGGTGCAGTGGAGCATTACAAAAATGAACAGACTTTAATTTTTTTTCCCCATTTAAATCAATGAGCAGATGTTTGAGAAAACGGAAGCTAAACGCTTCCAGACATTTTTCAGGGCGTTTACAGCCCAAAAAAACTGCTGAAAATAAGCAGTGTGAACATACCCTTACAGCTGGTAGTATCTTTGTAGGCAAAATAAGGAGATTGCAAAGTCAGTCAAAACAGTATGGCACTTACTTAGAAGGTGGTGTTCCCTTCCAGCCAGCACTTCGCTCAAGAAATAGAAATCACGCTCCTATACTGGACCAATTGTTCCACATGTGGATGTGATACATTTAAACATCATGAAAGTTTGTTCTCTTTTGGAGGCAGGGACAATACTCGCTCACTTCCTGAAGACTGTATTAGCTTATTGACAATTTTCTTGCTATTTATTCTCAACAAACTTCTATCATCAGCTACCACTGATACTTAGGTTCCTGTCAGACAGGTATAATGTAGAAGAATATATTGCAGCCTCCCTGTCTGTATACTTACGGTTTCTTTAGGCGATATTTAGCTTATTAAGGAGAATATAGAGAGCATGTTAATCACAGTGTCCCCAGCATACAGAAATAGTATGGTCTTTATGTGGTCACGTGATGCTGTGCTGAAGCATCATGGGATTGATAGCAAAGCAGAGAGGAAGAGAAATCTGGGGAAATCTAAGAATCAAGATGGAGGCTTTTTTTTTAAAGAACAGACAAGGCAGCAGTTCAAAAAGTAAGTAACAGAATACATAAAAGTGTAGAGTGTGATATAGAATGAGGTGGGGAATGCAGACATGGAAAGTTGTTTCCACTGGAGGTCTTCTTTAAATGAAAGTTTCCTCAAACAATTTACATGATATAATATTTGAAAAGTAATAAAAAACAAAATAAACATTACACAACATTTTATACAAAAAACTTTAAAAAGTATTTGTCAAGAAAACAGTTGTTTATTCACAATAAAAATAAAAAATGAGTTTGTGTGTTCATGTATCTCTAAAATAAGCAAATTAAAATTGTAAAAAAATAGGTGTTCCGAAACCATATCAATTGATAGAAAACATAGAATCTAATCATAAAATGCGTGGCTGAGCCACACCACTAACGCAAAAAGAAAACAAAACACAGCCTGTTTTTTTGCTGCTACTGCAGGGTAAGGGTATGTTCACACGGCTTAGCAAAAAACGTCTGACAATACGGAGCTGTTTTCAAGGGAACACAGCCTCTGATTTTCAGGCGTTTTTTAAGCTGAAAATGAAGCTTCTTTTAAGGCCTTATTCACACGAACGTGTGAGTTTTGCGCGCGCAAAAAACGCTGCGTTTTTTGCACGTTGCAGTTCCGTGTGTTATAAGTGTTTGCTGCGTGATTTTCACGCATATGCCATCCTTATGACACGCGGTTTTGATGTTTAGAAAAAGAAATGAATGAAGTGGTTTTATTTTTCCCCTTCATTTCTTGATCTACTGTTGCGCGAATCACGCACGACACACGGAAGTGCTTCCGTGTGCTGCGCGTGATTGTCCCGCACCCATTGACTTCAATGGGTGCGTGATGCGCGAAAAACGCCCAAGTATAGGACATGTCGTGAGTTTTACGCAGTGGACACACGCTGCGTGAAAATCACGGAATGTCTGAACGGCCCCATTCACCAACATAGGTCCGTGCACGTATCACGGACGTTAAACACGTTCGTGTGAGGCCTAATTTGGAGCTTCTTTTCAGGCGTTTTTTTCATAGTGTTCGATGGAAAATTAGCTACAAAAAACACCTCAAGAAGAGACATAATACTTCTTTTTACGCTCCGTTTTTTAAAACAGAGGCGCAAAAAGACGCCCTGTATGAACTAAATGCTGTTTTTCGCATTGATTTCAATGGGCAGATGTTTGTAGGCGTTCAGCTTCCGTTTTTTTTAGGCGTTAACCCCCCCGAAATACGCCTGAAACTACTGCGTGTGAACATACCCTAAGGGTGTTCTTTTAAAGAAGCAATGCAATGTTGTAGGGTAAAAGCACAGTCCTGCAGGCAAAACTAAAAGCACAAAACAGAGGCTTTACTCGCATGGGCATATTACTGTATATTTAGATTGAATCTGATTCTTTTGGGTTTTTTTACTCCTAGAAAGCAGCAAAAATTTACCAAGCTTAAAAAACTTTAGGGATTAATTTTAATGCATGCCTCTGATGGAATCCAATCAGATTTTTGCTGCTAAATATACTGCTTGCCCTGTATTATACCAATGTGGTTAAAGCCTTGCTGTGGTTATTTTGTGGTGCATTAAACGGGAAGGAGGGGGAAATAGAAGCAGGGCATGATGTGATAAGAAAAAAAAATGTGACAGAGCGTAAAAACAGCAACATATACACGATTAAAAAAAATTTACTAAATCTTCAAACGTATACATTTAATGTGCACCCATAGACATTAATTATCTAAACGTATGGCAAAAGAGTGCCCTTTAGGCATATGTTTGCCAAGTATATTTGGGGTGCTGTGGTCTCAACTATATTGAAAAGTGCAGTTGACTATGCTTTTCAATACAACTGTATGCCAAAACATACCTACTGTGCAGACTTATGCTACTGTAGTGGCACTCTGTTTCATATGTCAGGGGCATATGTTCAAACTATAACCACCAGACATGGTGTGGCTCTAGCCCAGTCACGCTGCAAGCGAAAACAGAAAAAACTATTGCACCAAAAAATTCTTAGAACTGTGAAATGTGTTTGGGGCCTAAGACATGAGGATTTAGCATTTCATTACTACTTTTTTTAAACCTGTACATATTCTATACATCTTCATCATCACTGCAAGATGCCTCGGCAGTAACGCAATTTTCACTTTCCATCAACAGGTCTGCTTCAGTAGTTGTATAGAAGTCTGTAAAAATGAATAAATATAAATCATTTATTTGAAAAATAAGCACTAAAAATAAAATAAAAAAATGAATGACTATAAAAAGATCAAACCTCGGGACGATCTCTTAGGTTCATTTTGCCTAGAGGACACTTGACCCTCATTTTCCTGTCTTTCCCTCCCTTATTTTTTTCGCTCTTCTCTTTTACGACATATAGCAATACTTGGAATAAATTTGTATGATAAGATTCGATTTACGGGGAATGCCCCCGAACGTTATTTGCATGGTTTGATGTAGTTTACCTCTTAAATCTTTACACACTTACATGCCTACACTTCGGGTCCCTAGAGCTATTATATGGTGCCCTCAGATAGAGCACCATTTTTTCCTGTTGACAGTTTCCCTTTAATTTGGTTTCTTATGCCACTCACTGTCATTTGTGGAGTTTGTAACAGATGGCTTGCTTGAAGTGTCGAAGTCCTCACATATGTTAGTTGGTGATCTTGAAGAGGTGGATGAAACATCTGGATTCACTGATTGGTTCACGGTAGGAGAATCTGTCTGACAGTTTGCATAGGACAAGGGATTGGAGATACATTGAGATGTTGAGGAATTAGCTGGAGAACCTGGGGTTGAATTTATTCTTTCACATTCACTGTTATTTGTTGCCAGGGGCATAGCAGAATCCATTTGTTCTGAAAGAGAGGTTTAACACAACTTTAGATAAATCTAGAATATTTACTTTTTAGTTTCAAATAAATTATTAAAAGGCATCAGAGTACAAAAGCAGTATGAACATAAATGGTCCAAAGGACAATCCGTACGTGGGGTACCTATGCCACCGCCCATGCAATGAAGAAAAAAAAAAAAGCGTACAAAAGCATCAAACTGTACGGTAGTAATGCCTCGTTGATCAAACAAGTAAAATAAAATCACCTGCTGGCTTTGATTTCCTCAAAAACCATAAGTTTTAATCTAAGCTTCACAGCCTGAGTGTAGAGGATTTCCAATTGGCCGCTATATTAATCTTGGTCGCCATGGCTTTTATAAGTTTATCCCTGGAAGCTTAGCGCCCAAAAGCATGGCAGCGGGACAAAAAAAAAAAAAAGATAATTGTTTGTGCAGAGGAGGAGGAGGAGATGATGGTATAGACTTGTTAGCATAGTGCATAAGCCACTGGGCAGTTCCAACACGTGTGGAGATGGTCCCTATAATATTAACTTTTTAGTTAAAACCAGTAGTGGATCCTTAAAGAATGACAAGAATAGGGGAAAGCTTTATAAAACACCTTTAGATTTTTGTGGTTTCAAAAAAAAATAAAAAAAAATAAAAAAATGCTAAATTAAAAAAATAAAAAGGAAAAAAACTGTGCATTTAGGCAGCTTTTACACGGCTGTAACATGGATCAATTTTAGCATCCATATTACTCCAACAGCTGGACCTCCTGTGGATCAACTGAACTGAAATCACTATAGTGCTCTATGGTGATCTAAAGTTCAGGTGTTACAAACATGAGGGTATATTCACATGCACTGTTTTCAGACGTAAATCGGGCATTTTACGACTCGAATTACGCCTGAAAAAAACTGCTCAATTACGCCTATAAACATCTGCCCATTGCTTGCAATGGGTTTTACGGTGTTCTGTTCCCACGAGGTGTTATTTTACGCGTCGCTGTCAAAATATGGCGAGTAAAAAGACGCCCGCTAAATGTGCATGTCACTTCTTGGGACGTTTTCATTGACTCCATTGAAAAACAGCTCCAACAAAGTCCGTAAAATACGCCGCGAAAAACGCGAGTAGTTACAAAAACATCTGAAAATCAGGAGCTGTTTTCGTCTGAACATACCCCAATACCGGATCCCCTATTTGGCAATACATTTATTCTGCATAGTTCTGGCACAGACACGGCTTCGCCTGGCGAGAACAGCTGATTTCTTGAGGTTAAAGGGGTTGTACAAGTTTCTGATGAAAACATCAAATGAAGGGAAAAGGTGGCTGGATCTTCCACAGCTGTCTACTGCCTGCAGCATTGTAAGATTACAGTACAGGTTTCTTGTTCTTTCTTCTTGAGAATTTGTATGGTTTTGAATGGAAATTAAATAAATGAAAAGGTGGTCTCTAAGTTATGCTCTGTACTCTATAAAGATGTTTAACTTCCATTACTGTGTAAAGACGCAACATGATATTTAGCTTGTAAAGTGCATGCATAAGAACGAATGAATAAACATTTAGCGTGTTAAACTTACCCTGATCACTGGAAACATCAGTCGATTCCGGAAGTTCCTCAGCTGAACTGTGCTCTGCTTCTGTGCAGAACTAAACACAAACACAATATGTTAATGAAATATGCAGCAATTACGACAGGATCTGTCATTTCCATTAAGGAAATCACTAAACTGTTCACTAAATATTTATTTTATAAAGTAACTGCACACAAAACAATGCTCCAGTACTCCTGGTTTTATAACTAAAGGCCGTTTACACTGA
The DNA here is from genome assembly GCF_050947455.1 of Rhinoderma darwinii. NCBI lineage: Eukaryota > Metazoa > Chordata > Amphibia > Anura > Rhinodermatidae > Rhinoderma > Rhinoderma darwinii. Next base: position 187,899,585 of record NC_134691.1, read on the forward strand.
GCAATGAAAGTTACTACTCGATTATACTGTTCGCTGTGGGAAAAAAGTTCTGTGTTATTTGCAGCTTTGGTGATTGTTCCACAATTAAATGTTACATTTCTCGGTTGGATCACACAAAACATAACTATTTTTCAATTGTAATAATTTAAAAAAAATGCTGCTTTGTCTGGATATTGCCGTTACGTGTTATCGCGCCCCCTGGTGTTCCCTTTAATTCCCCCCTAGTGCGGCCAATAAAATATATAGCTATAGACCTGGATTGAAAAAGATAAAGCTCTTCATTGTCTGCTGCTTTGTAAATCCAGTGGTTGCCCGAGATCCTCTGTCACTCTCAGGCCTCAAGCACATTTCGGGGAAATGCTTCAGTGTGCTATCCATTTAAAGCATAGCACGGACTCATTTATTTCTATGGGGCCATGCACACTTCAGTTTTTTTTTTTGCAGAACGTGTGGCAGGTCAGCCAACAATAGAACAGATCCTATTCGTCTGTTTTTACAGATCAGTCTCGGCCATTCTATTCCATTCTTTGTGGATCTGTGATTTTTCTTTTAGATATGTCAGTTTCTAAGAAAATCTTGGTGCGGTACAATTCACATATCTGTAGCCTGTAGGAATAGAATGTCAGGTGACTTCAATTCTGCAATATAGTGCTCCACACCTTAAAGGGCCACTCTAACAAAAATCTAATTTTTTGCCTGCTTACTGTGAAAATCCTTTTCTCATAACGGTTTTTGAGGAACACAGATGACCTTGCATGTAAAAAAAAAAAGTGTTAGCTCCACCTACCAACTATAGCCCTGTAGATACTGATCTAAGCCAGTTTTGTACACAAGCAGTAGTAGAAGTAGAGTGTGAAACTGATACAAATATTGATGAAAACAAAAAACATTTGAGAAACAGAGTAAAAAAAAAAACTCAACGAAAAAGTGGTCGTAATACCCGAAAGGAACAATCTTCGGTGAGTGCGGTGTCACCAAACGAACGTGACAAACATAAGGATTTAACGGTGAGTAACAAAAATCACATTTTCTCGTCCGTGTCATTGAGGGAAAGAGATTATCTTGGGAAGTCCAAAAGTGGCATAAACAAAGAATTAGTACCGATGGTACACGGTCGAATGCAGAACCCGACAACTGAAAGCGGCATCAGAGGCTGCGATAGTATGCACTCTGTAGAATTTAGGAATGGTGTGTAGAAAGGACCGCATCGTAGGCTTATACACCTGTAGAGCTGAAGCTCTTTACTGAACCACCCATCACTCGAGTGGAGTGGCAGCTACCCGAAAGGTGGGCTGTGTCATTTAATTTGTACGCCTCCTAAATGACTGATAAAACAAAAAAGGGTTACTCCAGCATCAGATAAGATTAAAAGCAAAAATATCTTTATTTCAACATCTTAATTTATTTATTGCGGTTACTTATATAGTGCCAACATATTCAGCAGAGCTGTACAGAAGTTGTCCTCACTCACTGCCCCTAGTGGGACTCCGACTCTAAACTCCTTTTTTTAGGTTTTTGGAGTGTGGGAGGAAACCGAAGTACTTAAAGGAAATCCGCGCAAACACCATGCAAAAGCTGTCCTTGGTCGGATTTGAAGCCAGGCCCCAGTGCGGGAAGGCAACAGCGTTAACCACTGAGCCAAAGAAACAATAGAGTGGACACCCAAAAAAAAAGCTCTGTTGTTGTCTCTCTCAGGTATGCCTCCTCAATGGTTGAATGAATCCAGTGGGCTAGGGTGGCCTTGGATGCCACCAGACCCCATCTGGGACCTTATTGAATCACATAGAGAAAGTCTGAATGGCAGAACAAAGAAGTTGGAGCAAAATAAGTTTGCAATGCGTGAATTACATCCAACTTGTGGAGGGACCGTTCCCTAGGATGGGAAGGAAAGTGAGGATACCATATCCTCATTAATAGAAAATGCCACCACCACCTTAGGTATAAATGAAGGAACCATTAAAAGGGAAGGTGTCGCGAAAAAATTTGCTTTTAGTATGTTATTAAAATTCATTTTATTTGTGTTTTTGTGTTACTTTTTTCTTACTTTTACTTCACTATGGGGGCTGCCATTTTTTTTTTATCTCTGTATGTGTCGATTAACCACACATACAGAGATAGAATACGGCACATACATCCCCATAGAGAATGCGAACGGGAGCCGTTCCATTCACTATAGTGTACGCATGCGCCGCTCCCACAGAGTCCAAAAGGAAGGTCTTCGGCAGAGCGTCATCCGGTGCTATTTTCATGTGGACCGGTAGCCGCGGCCAGACAGTAAGATGACTACTTCCGGTCGCGGCTTCCGGACATATGTTCCAGGCAGCGAAGATGCAAGGAGTAGGATCGGAGGCAGCAGCAGCGGCAGGTAAGTTATGTTTGTGTGTATTATGTTCGTGTTATACGGTCTGATTACCACTGTATGCCGCCATTTTCTGAGCGAATGCACAGTGTAAGAGGATTAGAAGATTCAACCACCTCCTTCTCCTGGCACTAGCCAGGATAAAGGGAGGGGGGATTGTGTGAGCTCACTAGAGCGTGTGTGTGTCTACACCAAATTTGCAGCATAAAGCAATGAGGTTGATTACCACATTGCAATGCTGCAATTTTGGGAATTGCTCCCTCTAGTGACCAGCACATGGAAATGTTATAAATTAGAATCTAATTTAGAATATTTCCTGACTTGTGAAAAAATTAAAACAATGTTTAATCACTTAAATACTAACTGTTTAACTGAAAAAAAATAGAAAATTCTAGCGACGCATTCCCTTTAATATGGCTTTGCAGGACAGGGCAGCCAGTTTAGAGACACGCCTGATTGTAGGGATAGCCACTAGGAAAGCGGCCTTCCAAGAAAGGAATGAAATGACTTCTAGAGGTTTAATAGGGGAAACTACAGAGCATCAACGACCAGATTAAGATACCATGGTGTTGTGGGTTGGCAGTAGGGAGGCACAGCATGTGCCACACCTTGCATGAATGTACGGACACCGGATTTAGCTGCCAAGGGACGTTGAAAGATTACGGTTAACATGATCCTTGAGGGAGCTTAGGCCCACGTCCACATCCAGAACTTCCTGGAGAAAGTTAAGTAAACGAGTGAGGTAAAACTGCATTAGCTGGAAGCGCCTCTCTTCACAGCAGCAGGAAAAAAAAAAAATGTCCAAGTCTTGGAATAGATCCCGGAGGAAGGTTGTTTCTTCACTTTAAGTATAGTCTCAATGACCTGCTCAGTGAAACCCAGTGCTCAGAGTAGTTAAACTCGGATGGAAGAGTGGATCCAGAGAGAAATCTTTCCGAAGGGGAAATACCAGGGAGCATTGGCCAGGAGTGTGACCAGATTGGCGTACAACGTCGGATGGGGCCAATCTGGAGTGGTGCGAATCACTGTGTTGCCTTTCACCTTGACTGAGGATTCAGACCGATGCGTCTACCGCCAGTAATAGTGGGTCTTGGGACCGAGATAAGACAGGTTGTTTGTGGTTGGACACCATGAGGTCCATGTCTAGAAGCAGAGGTCTCTTGAGTACATCAGAATGGAGAGCCCACTCACCCCGGGTTGATCCGTTCTCAACTGAGATAATTGGCAATCCAAATTGTCCACTCCTGGCATGTGGATTGCAAACCGGGCTGGGGCAAGTGCGTCTGTCCATCTTAGAATGTTATTTGTGACGTGGCCGTGGTGCTTCGGGTCCCGCCGAGACAACGGCCATTGTGTGGTACCTCTGTACCCTTACAGGATGACCTTCCAGGTGATGGAAGGTGACAGAAGGATGGGACAAGATATTGATTACACATTACCCATGCCCCTATACTCAAGTCAAGATTGTGCTTTAATGGTAGTTACATAGTAATATACCATATTTTTTGGACTATAGGACACACTGGACCATAAGACAACCATAAATTGTAGCATAAAAGAGAAGAAAAAAAAAAGATCTTGCCTTTATCTGTACATTTCCTGGGTAATATTGAGACAATAGGGTACCACAGTGCCCAATAACAATGCCAGACAAAGTGCTCCATAACAATGTCAGACAGACAACTACAAGATATTGGCAACTATAGTGCGCTCACCCTCCCCTGAACTCACCAGACATTATAGGTGTGGACAGGCAGGGGTTAATGGTGTTGAATCTGCTCTTGCTCTGTTCATAGGAGAGGGCGTGGCTAGAAGGTCCTTGCAGATCAGTACCTGCACAGATTTAGGCCTCATGAACAAGACCATAGCCATGTGCGCGGCCGTGATTTTCGGGTCGGAAGGCCGCGGAGTGTCACCTGCGGGGCGCCTGCAAATCGCGGGCCATGAACATGGCCGCGTGCATTAAGTTCTATGAGCCTGGACCGCAAAAATCAGCTGTAATAAGACATGTCTGTTATTTTTGCAGTGCTGGGCCGTGCACGGACCGTCGAAATCATGGTCGTGTGCATGGGTCCATTTAAATGAATGCGGCCGCAATTCACCCACAGATTTGCGGGTGAATTGCGACCGCAAAAATAAGTTTGTGTGCATGGAGCCTAACTGTGCTGTGTGGAACAGTGGGATGACAGAATTTTGTGTGTAAAATGTAACTGTTCAGTGAGCATATAACAGATTTTGTTTTTCCCCGCACAGGACATGCTGCTTCTATTACACTGCACTGCAAGAACCTTTGAATCACGGAGCTCAGTCTGGCTTCTTCATAAACTCGCAGCGGTTTGCCTTCAGGAGATAAGATTCAGCAGATGATTACAACACAGACTCGAAGGTAAAAACTGCGTCTTATAGTCCGAAAAATATGGTAATCTGCTGACGCTGGTTTGCTTTTTTCATTTTTTGATGCATCTATTGTTGTTGTATTTCTTAAACTTTTTAAAGTGGAAAATGAATACGATCACGTTTCTTTTATGGGAAAATACGCGTAGACTTTTTTTTATAGGTAATATAATATAGAAAATATTTAGTAATAGCAAAATGAAAGGAACACAAAACACAGACCATGGACCGTCTCTGGATTTCATAATCATGGACAATCCCTTTAATTAGCACAACATTTTGGACTTCAACAGTAAAACTTATTTTAGGTTTTGAGTATACTCATACAATAATTTTTATTATCATTGAATGGATATTTCCCTGGAGTTTACTTTACACAGGTTAAACAAACTGTATTCACAGAGGTTGCTCCCCTTTTCAAAAATTTAACTGACCATACACAGTAGATGAATGTTCGCCAAATCCGCCAATGTATATGGGGGCAGCCCAACAGCCTCACACTTTCTTCCATTGGGGGAAAGGAGGATTGGGCATGCTTGATTTAAAACATGTCTGATAATTTGTTCGCCCGGGAGCCAAAGATGTCCGTGAGCAGCTTATCTCCCCCTTATTATTGAAATGCACATGCTCGCTTGGGATATGTGCAAAACATATGAATCGAGCAATCTAATATATATGGCTGGCTTAAAGAGAACCAATCACAGGGGAATCACCATAGTTTTTATTTAAAGAATCGTTAGCCTCACAAAAAAAAAAAAAATACAAATAGAATAAAAAGGCTTTATAGGGCGTTTATGTAAACAGGCGACTCACCGAAGTAGTTGGTATCAAACTTCCCGTAAAGCTACTACAGTCATGCCCAGTGCACCTCCCCATAAACCCTGGAAGTGTGAAACCTGAGATCTCGCTAGTTATCGCAAGATGTATGTAGCAGTTATCGCACTAACTACTATATATCTGCTATCTAAAGAGCTTGTTTTAGTCAGAGCCGCAAAATCTCGCAATACCTAGCAAGATCTTGTGGTTTTACACTGTATGTCACAAGGATTTTTGGGAAGGTGCGCTGGGCATGACAGAAGCAGCTTTACAGGAATTTGTGCCAACTTGTGCGCCTCATTCTTTTTAATGATTATCGTTAAATATTACAAATTATGTTCTCTGCTTCTAACATAACAGAAGAGTACAGAATTTATAAGCATTTCCACATTGCGGAGTTTAGCAAAGATAAGTAACTAAGGCGGGATTCACACGACCGGGTCGTTCCCGAGCCCGAGTGTCGGCCGGTAAAATCTGCCATTTTGCCCGGCCGGTTTGCATAAAGTTTTGCATCCGTTTCGGGCCGGGCAGATCTGGACAGTGACATCAGCGGCAACTCCTGAAGGGGAATCCCCATGTGTTCGGGGATTCCGCTTCAGGAGTTTCCCCTGATGTCACTGCCCAGATATGGACAGAGACATCAAGCGCTCTGTCCAGGAGCGGAATCCCCGAACACACGGGGATTCCGCTCCTTCAGGCAGCTAAAGTGGGGCTAGCACATAGCAGAGCGGGGAGATACCTCCCTGCTCTGCTATAGTGGCGTCGCTACAGTAGTAGCAGCCGCAGCAGCTGCTAGCGGTGCCATGGAAGGTGTCGCCGGGCCAGGGCGCTTTTAAAACAAGCAGGGGAAGGGAGCCAGCGCAGCGCTCCCTTCCACCTGCTGTACACCCCGGCCCTGCCACACGGTTTTCCCGGCCGTCAAAAAATCGGTCGTGTGAATAGCCCCATTAGGGGTCTATTATTCCTAATGCAGCCGGGTGCCGGCCGATTTATGAACGGCCGGCACCCGTCCGGGAAACCCTGACGTGTGAATGAGGCCTAATAGTTTTTTCTTTCATTGAGTCCCTTTATAAAAGCAGAATGTATACAGATCAAAGCCAACAATAAAAACACAAATATACTTCTAGAAATAAAAGCTGAAAGAAGAATGGAAGACTTACTATTTCCTCTAGTTTCAGCTCTTTGTATTTCCTTAGGGCGCTGGAGAACATTTCTTTGACTTTTTTCGCAAATGCTACATCAGACTCATTTGCAACTGCAAAGGTTTTCTAATAAAAGGAAAACATTCAAACACAGGCTTTAGAATACTATACAGTTATTAAAGTGGCATTATATATATATATATATTATTGTAGGATAAAACGATATATACTGATAAAAATTGGGTCTGTTACACTGCAGTACAAGTAGATCTAAACTTTGGGAGATACATTCAGAAAGAAAGGTGTGTCCCCAATATCGTCACACCCAGTAAAAATAAATAGCTACAATATTTGAACACAAAAAAACAACAAAAAAAAAAAAAAAAACACACCAAATAAACATTGGAGGCAGGTCTACTAATACGATCCTAAATTTATACAGCTTAGCATTAGACTAGACGTGCCACATTTATCAGAGGCTCATGTTGGATGATCAATATGAAGAAACTTTACACACTTGTCGCACTTTATAACACCTCAGGGTCGGCTTACTTTAGACCTGTTTTTGCATCTCAAGACAGACCCCTTTTCCACTTGACCAACCACCCTTGTCGAGGAGTCCCAAAAAGTATCAAAAATACTATGTAATGTGACGCACGGCATGTATGCCAGAATTCTGACTCAATTTGAGAAAGAATTAGTGCTCATTTTCATTAGTAAATCTGCCCCGTTATTTTGCTGTAATACATTCAGGCCACATGCACTTGTTGTGCATTTTGCTGCGGAAAGTAAGCAGCAAAAAACCCACACGTATTTTGATGCGTTTTCTGGTGCGGCTTTTATGTTTTTGCTACGTAAATCGCGGAGTCTTCATGCTGAGGGTTTTGCCGCGGATTTCTGTAGAACTACAGGGATAGAATTTGCAAGCGCAATCGCAAGATAAATGGACTTGCCGCGGCTTCGAAAATACGCACAGGTCAATTTACGCCCTGAACAATACCACAGAGTGGACATGAGATTACCTGGAATCTCATGGTCTATGCTGGTACTGTATTACGCTGCGGTTTTGCTGCACGCAAAGCCGCACGTAAATACGCATCTTGTGCATTGACCCTTATGTTTTTTTTTTGGTTCCTTAAAAATTGATGGCCTGCCCTTAGACCATCAATATTAGATTGGTGGGGGTCAGACTCTTCGCACCCCTGACAACCGCCGCATCCCGTTCATGGTTTACACTGCTCCGTACAGTACCGCTCCATACTTTTACCTGGTATTACAGCTCTGTCCAATTCACTTGACTTTACGAAAAATAAGGAGTGGTGTCCGGTAAATATTGAAGGGAACGCGGCGCTGTGGCTATTTAAAACAGATGAATAGTGGGGGTGCCGAAAGTCAGACCTCCAGCATTCTTCTTTTAATGACCTATCTTAATGATCGGTCATTCACTTTAAGGACCCAGAAGACCCATTTAAATCTAATGAAAATAAAATTAAATGTGCATGAGACTAAAAATTGGTGAATTTCGGAAATCCGAAGATGTTGCATTGGTCTAAATGGAACTAATTATTGTAGGAGTACATACCAGAAAATGGAATACATCTTGGTTGCTTTTTACTGGCTCTATAGGAAAAGTCTGTAAAATACACACATATTAATTGAAATAGTGGAGATTTGGAGAAGGGGTTGTCCCACAAAAGCCTTTACTCCTAAACTCTCCCCAACTGCAAGTAATGCTTACATGAAGGGTTAACATTGAATATTATTTTGCAGCGGTATCTTTTGCTCATACATGATCGGCTTTTTCTGCCACGCCGAACGGTAGAGACAGTAGGAGGAATCCACTAGAGAGGCTGCTTCCTGCAGGTCCCATAATGCCTTGCATGTGCCTTCTCCTGACTGGTCCTCCCACAGCGGCCTCATCGCTGCTTGCAGTCTCCGTCTCCCTGACTTCGGCTAATAAATCTGCAGATTCCTTCTCTGGGATTATAGATCTAGATCCGGCTGTACAGTGTGCACTTTACTGCACATGCGTGTCCAGCAGTAGTCTCACTCTATGGAAATACAGAGACCTATTTGGAATGAACAGCGGGTGGAGCCAATCGGACAATTTTATTTATTTATTTAATGGAGCACTTGCATTCATGGGACGACCCCTTCAAGTAAATTTATTTATTTTTTTTTTACAACAGACTCATTTGCTTCAAAATCTTACATCACAAAAACAATATAATATAAAATATGCATACCTTTTTGGACATGTTAGACTGTGTCTTGTCACTCTTTGCATGATGTTTTTTGCTGTAGTACAGATGTAAAAATAACCCATATTCAGTAAGTGTGACATATGGTAGATATAATGTGCATGAGTTTTCAGAAATTATGTATCAGATATAGGGAACAAACTGTCAAATCAGAAACTAGCGCAGAATTCTACTAGCTGCCACTAGCAAACCGGACAACTATTGCTAACAGACCCACCATCATGACCGCTTAACCCCTTAACGACCAAGGACGAAAATGAACGTCATGGTCATGGTCGGCTGCTAGTTCCCGCACCATGACGTTCATTTTCGTCCGCATTTCAAACTGTCACTCTGTGTAAACACAGAGTGACAGACCCGCGCTGACAGCTGTCCTAGACAGCTGAGACATCAGTCTCGCCGGACAGCGGACCATCGCCGCTGATTTCGGCAATTAACCCCTTAAGTGCGGCGACGGATTGCCGTCGCCGCATTTAAGTGGTTTGAAGCACATCGGCAGCCCCCACGAAGTGATCGTGGGGGCTACCGATGCTTGTCACGGCAATCGGAGGTCAGATAATGACCTCCGGGTTGCCATGTACGGAAGCCTCGGAGGAACAGCCTCCGGCCGTTCCTCCTCTGCTTCCTGTCAGTGTGACAGTCACGTCACAATGACAGTTAGAGTACATTACACTACGTGTGTAGTGTAATATACTCTAGCAGCGATCAAAGCTGCAAGACTAAGTGTCCCCTAGTGGGACAAGAAAAAAAAAGTTAAAAAAAAGTCATAAAAATGTTTTCAAAAAAGTGTACAAATAAAAGTTAGAAGTTCTATAAACACTAAATGCTTTTTTTCCTATAATAAGACTTTTATTATAGAAAAAAAATGAACACGTTAAAAAAGTACACATATTTGGTATCACCGCGTTCGTAACGAACCCAACTATAAAACTATAATGTTATTTTTCCAGCACGATGAACACCCCAAAAAAAAATCAATAAAAAACTACGACAGAATCACAATTTTTTTTGTCACCACCCCTCCCAAAATAGAGAATAAAAAGTGATCAAAAAGTCGCATGTACCCGAAAATAGTACCAATAAAAACTTCTATCCGTCCCGCAAAAAACAAGCCCTTACACAGCTTTTTTGACTAAAAAAGTAAAAAATTATGGCCCTCAGAATATGGTGACACAGAAATTTTTTTTTTTATAAATAAGTCATTTTATTGCGCAAACGCAAAAAAAAAGGACCAAACCTATATACATCTGGTATCGCCGTAATCGTACTAACACGCAGAATAAAGTAAAAATGTCACCTATAGCGTACGGTGAGCGCTGCAAAAAGAAAACCTAAAAAACTGTGTCAGAATTCCTGTTTTTTGCTCAGGATTGCAAAAAAATTGAATAAAAAGTGATAAAAAAAAAATAAAAAAAAAAAAAATAAAAAAAAAAAAATCGCATGTACCCCAAAATGCAACCAATGAAAACTACAGATTGTCCCGCAAGAAATAAGCCCTCACACCGCTCTATTGATGGAAAAATAAAAAAGTTATGGCTCTTGGAAAGCGGGGAGTGAAAATCTAAAATATGAAAGCAAAAAATGGATCAGTCCTGAAAGGGTTAATTCATTTCTAATGAAAAAAACTTTTGACCACATGTGGGGTATTTCCGTACTCGGGAGAAATTGCTTTATAAAAAATGGTTGTTTTCTTCCTCCTTTATCCATTGTGAAAATGAGAAAATGCAACATTTTTGTGGAAAAAATGTTGATATTAATTTTTGCGCCCTAATTCCAATAAACTCTGCAAAAGAGCCGTGGGGTCTAAATGCTCACTATACCCCTAGAAAAATGTCTTGAAGGTTTTTCCAAAATGGGGTAACTTTTCGTGGGTTTCCACTGTTTTGGTCCCTCCAGTGCATTGCAAATGCGACATGGCACCGAAAACCATTCCAGCAAAATCATAAATCCAAATGGCGCTCCTTCCCTTCTGAGCCCTGCTGTGGGTCCAAACAGCAGTTTATTACCACATATGGGGTATTGTCGTAATCGGGAGACATTGCTTTACAAATGTTGGGGTGCATTTTCTTCGTTATTCCTTGTAAATAATAAAAATTTCTATGTTGTTTCAGAAAAAAAGTACATTTTAATTTTTACAGACTAATTCCAATATATTTAGCAAAAAACCTGTGTGGTCAAAATGCTAACTATACCCCTAGATAAATACCTTAAGGGGTCTAGTTTTCGAAATGGGGTCGTTTATGGGGAGTTTATCGTTCTGGCAGCTCAAAGCTTCTCCAAATGTACAGTGGGGCCTTAAACATTTTCAAGCAAAATATGAGTCCTGAAAGCCTCCGGGTGTTCCCTTCCTTTTGGGTCCTGCCGTGTGTCCAGGCAGCGCATTAGGGCCACAATGTGGGTATTTTTGAAAACAGGAGAAAGAGGGTGATAGATTTTTTGGTGTGTTTCTTCATTTTCATGTTCGCTTTACAAAGAAATCGGTCTTCAAACTAATACTTTTATGAAAAAAGTGAAATAATTTTTTTTTTCACCTGATATGCATTAAATTTAGCAAAGAACTGTGGGGTCAAAACACTTACTATACACCTAAATAATTATGTTATGGGGTCTAGTTTTCTAAATGGGGTTGTTTATGGGGAGTTTCTATCGTTCTGGCAGCTCAAAGCCTCTCCAAATGTAGAGTGGGGCCTAAAACATTTTCAAGCAAAATATGAGTCCTGAAAGCCTCCGGGTGCTGCCTCCCTTTTGGGTCCTGCCGTGTGTCCAGGCAGCGCATTAGGGCCACAATGTTGGTATTTTTGAAAACAGGAGAAACAGGGTGATAGATTTTTGTGGTGTGTTTCTTCATTCTCATGGTCGCTTTACAAAGAAATTGGTCTTCAAACTGATACTTTTATGAAAAAAAGTGAATTTTTTTTTTCACCTGCTATGGATTAAATTTAGCAAAAAACTGTGGGGTCAAAATACTTACTATACCCTTAGGTAAATACCTTAAGGGGTCTAGTTTTCTAAATGGGGTCATTTGTGGGGGTTTCCATCACTCTGAGACCTATGAGCCTCTGAAAACCTGGCTTGGTGCAGGAAAACAAAATGTACTTCAAAATTTATACAATTATTATTCAATTTGTAAGTCCTCTAAATTGCTGAAAATTTATTTTATTTTTTCAAAAGTGCTGCCAAAATAGAGTAAAGAGATAGAAATATATATTTAATTAAAAAAATTGTACAGTATGTGTGTACATATGTGACATATTGCAGTTAAAAATAGGGGAAAATGGTAATTTTTACAAAATTTCTTCCATTTTTCTATTTTTTAATTAAATTTCCGCAAATCGTATCAGTCTATTTTTACCACTAAAATAAAGTACAACATGTGACGAAAAAACAATGTCAGAATTACTTGGATATTCAAAACTTTCACAGAGTTATTCTCTGATAAAGTCAGACATACCAGATTTGACAAATCTGGCTTGGTCATTAAGGTACAAACATGCCCGGTCATTAAGGGGTTAATTTGATATTTTAGTATACAATCATTTTTTTATTATTTCTTTTAAAGCGCAATTAGTTCCAGGGTGCAGCACATACATCAGATTACTGTGTAAGAGTATCCAATAGCAACTACACCATTTTTCCTTTTCAGCTTGCACTTGAAAAACGAAAGCTGGTATCTGCGATTCTACAATTACAACACTTTTTCTGTACTAGTTATGTATAAAGCCCTAGATTTTCCAAAAGGCTAACCAGAAAAACAAGCCCTATACAAATGATGAAATCAGTAAAGGGGTTCTGGGAGACACTAAACCAGCAAAATTCCAAATGTACTTATGGAAGAGAGTGGAGTTTAAAAAAAAAAAAAAAAAAAAAAGATAGCAGTGCTAAAAAAAAAAAAAAAAAAAGTATACATGGAAATTCGTGGTTAGGTCTCGTTTTAAGGTTTTCAGTGTTAAAACCGATTAAAAGTTAGGATTGTATATTTCCCTACCTACATGTCCTATTTTTTTCAAGGACCCTTCACACGCTCCATTGAAACAAATAGTCGTGTGAACGGCCCCACTGAAATACATGAGTCCGTGTGACAGTCATTGTTTTAACGGCCGTCACATGCTCATCTGAATGAGCCGTTAAGCATTTGTACATTTACTAAATTTAAGCAAAACATTAATGATATCCAAACCCAGGGCTATCCAAAAATATTTATTTTATGCTCACTCAAGCGAAAGCAATTTAAAGGGAAGAGCTTCAATAAGTGGGAATGTTCCATGCTAGCAAGAGCTTAAAGAGGCTCTGTCACCAGATTCTCAAACCCCTATCTCCTATTGCATGTGATCGGCGCTGCAATGTAGATAACTAACGTTTTTTTTAAAACGATCATTTTTGGCCAAGTTATGAGCAATTTTATATTTATGCAAATGAGCCTTTCTAATGGACAACTGGGCGTGTTTTCTCTTATTTCCAACTGGGCGTGTATTGTGTTTGTAACATCTGGGCGTGTTTACTTGTTTTACTAGCTGGGCGTTGTGAATAGAAGTGTATGTCAGCATCATATGTCAGCATCATGCACTTCTATTCACAACGCCCAGCTAATAAAACAAGTAAACACGCCCAGATGTTACAAACACAATAGACGCCCAGTTGGAAATAAGAGAAAACACGCCCAGTTGTCCATTAGAAAGGCTCATTTGCATAAATATAAAATTGCTCATAACTTGGCCAAAAATGATAGTTTTAAAAAAAAACGTTAGTTATCTACATTGCAGCGCCGATCACATGCAATAGGAGATAGGGGTTTGAGAATCTGGTGACAGAGCCTCTTTAAAAGGAAAGGTGCCATGATTTATTTATTTTTTTATATTGCTTTTAACCCCTTCCCTCTTTAGCCACTTTTGACCTTCCTGACAGAGCCTCATTTTTCAAATCTGACATGTTTCACTTTATGTGGTAATAACGTTGAAATGCTTTCACCTATCCGGGCGATTCTGAGATTGTTTTCTCGTGACACATTGGACTTTAAGATAGTGGTAAAATTTGGTCGATACATTCAGTATTTAATTGTGAAAAACACGAAAATATAGTGAAAAATTGCAAAAATTAGCATTTTTCTCAATTTAAATGTATCTGCTTGTAAGACGGGCAGTTATAACACACAAAATTGTTGCTAATTAACATCCCCCATATGTCTACTTTAGATTGGCATCGTTTTTTGAACATCCTTTTATTTTTCTATGACATCACAAGGCTTAGAACTTTAGCAGCAATTTCTCATATTTTCAAGAAAATTTCAAAAGGCTATTTTTACAGGGGCCAGTTCAGTTGTGAAGTGGTTTTGAGGGCCCCATTTTAAAAACTTCACCCCTCAAAGTATTCAAAACAGCATTTAGAAAATGTCTTAACCCTTTACACATTTCACAGGAATTAAAGCAAAGTAGAGGTGAAATTTACAAATTTCATATTTTTTTGCAGAAATAAATTTTTAATACAATTTTTTTTATAACACAGAAGGTTTTACCAGAGAAATGCAACTCAATATTTGTTGCCCAGTTTCTGCAGTTTTAGGAAATATCCCACATGTGGCCGTAGCGTGCTACTGGACTGAAGCACCGGCCTCAGAAGCAAAGGAGCACCTAGTGGATTTTGGGGCCTTATTTTTGTTAGAATATATTTTAGGCACCATGTCAGGTTTGAAGGGCTCTTGCGGTGCCAAAACAGTGAAAGTTCCCCAAAAGTGACCCCATCTGGGAAACTAGACACCTCAAGGAAATTATCTAGGGGTGTAGTGAGCATTTTGACCGCACAGGTTTTTTACAGAAATTATTGGAAGTAGGCCGTGAAAATTAAAATCAACATTTCTTCAAAGAAAATGTAGGTTTAGCGATTTTTTTTCTCATTTCCACAAGGACTAAAGGAGAAAAAGCATCGCAAAATTTGTAAAGCAATTTCTCCCGAGTAAAACACTACCCCACATGTGGTAATAAATGGATATTTGGACACACGGCAGGGCTTAGAAGGGAAAGAGCGCCGTTTGGCTTTTGGAGCTCAAATTTAGCAGGAATGGTTTGAGAGGCCATGTCACATTTACAAAGCCCCTGAGGGGACAAAACAGTGGAAACCCCCCACAAGTGACCCCATTTCGGAAACTACACCCATTGAGGAAATTATCTAGGGGTATAGTGAGCGTTTTGACCCCACAGGTTTTTTGCATAAATTATTGGAAGTAGGTTGTGAAAATGATAATCTAAATTTTTTCAAAGAAAATGTAGGTTTAGCTAATTTATTCTCATTTCCACAAGGACTGAAGGAGAAAAAGCACCACAAAATTTGTAAAGCAATTTCTCCCGAGTAAAACAATACCCCACATGTGGTAATAAACGGCTGTTTGGACACACGGCAGGGCTTAGAAGGGAAACAGCACTATTTGGCTTTTTGAGATCACATTTAGCAGGAATGGTTTGCGGAGGCCATGTCACATTTGCAAAGCCCCTGAGGGGACAAAACAATGAAAACGCCCAAAAAGGGACTCCATTTAGGAAACTACACCTCTTGAGGAATTCATCTAGGGGTGTAGTAAGCATTTTGACCCCACAGACGTTTCATAGAATTTATTAGAATTAGGCAGTGAAAATAAAAACAGTCCTTTTTCTTCAATAAGACGTAGCTTTAGCGCAAATTTTTTCATTTTCTCAACAAATAAAGGAAAAAAAGAACCCAAAATTTGTAAAGCAATTTCTCCCGAGTACGGCAATACCCCATATGTGGTCATAAACTGCTGTTTGGGCAAACGGCAGGGCTCAGAAGGAAAGGACCGCCATTTGGAGTGCAGATGTTGCTGGATTGGTTTCTGGGCGCCTGTGGGCCCAAAACAGTGGAAACCCCCCAGAAGTGACCCCATTTTGGAAACGACACCCCTCAATGCATTTACCAAGGGGTGTAGTAAGCATTTTAACCCTGCAGGTGTTTTGTAGAAATTAGTGTTCACTCGATGTTGCAGAGTGAAAATGGGATTTTCTTCCATAGATATGCCAATATGTGGTGCCCAGCTTGTGCCACCATAACAAGACAGCCCTCTAATTATTATGTGGTGTTTCCCGGTTTTAGAAACACCCTACATGTGGCCCTAATCTTTTGCCTGGACATATGACAGGGCTCAGGAGTGAAGAGTACCATGCGGAGTGGAGGCCTAATTTGGCGATTTACAAAGTATTGGTTCACAACTGCAGAGGCTCAGATGTGAAATAATAAAAAGAAACCCCTGAGAAGTGACCCCATTATGGAAACTGCACCCCTCAAGGCATTTATTAAGAGGTGTAGTGAGGATTTTCACCCAACAGGTCTTTTCCATAAATGAATGCGCTGCGGATGGTGCAAATTAAAAATTTATATTTTTCCCTAGATATGCCATTCAGTGGCAAATATGTCATGCCAAGCTTATGACACTGGAGACACACACCCCAAAAATTGTTAAAAGGGTTCTCCCGGGTATGACGATGCCATATATGTTGAAGGAAACTGCTGTTTGGGCACGCTGTAGGGTTCAGAGCCGAGGGAGCACCATTTGGCTTTTGGAGAGCGGATTTTGCTTGGTACTAAATTTGTTTGAGTATTGCTGGTGTTTTATAATGTGGGGGTACATGTAAGCAGGGCGGAGTATATAAGGGGCATAGTCAGGTGGTATGAAAAAAAATTAATAATCCATAGATGTGTGTTACGCTGTGAAGCAATCCTTTCTGCACAGGCCGGTGTCGCACTGATAAATGGTGTAATTTCTTATCCCCCTTTTGGTCAACACTCTGCACCTTTGTAGTTTGAGGAATTTTGCTGGGAAGTGTTGTCCTGGTATAATACGGGCACCGTCGCTTCCAGCGGATATGTTTGGGCCCTCCCTTTCCTGGTTCCCTAATTTTAGGTCCTTGATAAATCGCCTCTTCAAACAGAAGAAATGTTCCCCTCGGGCACAACTGCATATTTTTTTATTTCCTGACTTATTGGAGCCATAACTGATTTTATTTTTCATAGACGTAGCGGTATGAGGGCTGGTTTGTTGCGGGATGAGCTGTAGTTATTATTGGTACCATTTTGGGGTACATGTGACTTTTTGATCACCTTTTATCCTATTTTTTGGGATGCCAGGTAAACAAAAAAATGCAATTCTGGCACAGCTTTTTTCGTTTTTTTTATACAGCGTTCACCATGCGTTATAAACTACATGTTAACTTTATTCTGCGGGTCAGTACGATTCCGGCGATACCTAATTTATAGCATTTTTTTATGTTTTACAACTTTTTTCACAATAAAATTACTTTTGTAAAAAGAATGTATTTTTTTTCTGTCGCAAAGTTGTGAGAACCAGAACGTTTTAATTTTTTTGTCGACGGAGGTGTATGAGGTCTTGTTTTTTGCGGGACGAGCTATAGTTTTTATAGGTACCATTTTTGGATACGTGCGACTTTTTGATCACTTTTTATTCTAATATTTGTAGGGCAAAGTGACTAAAAAACAGAAACTCTGGTAACGTTTTTTACGCTGTTCACCGCGTGCAATAAATAATACAATATTTTGATACCTCAGGTCGTTACGGTCGTGGCGATACCAAATACATATGGTTTATTATTATTTTTCAATAATAAAGGACTTGATAAGAGTAAAAGGGGGATTGTGTTTTATTTGATTACTTGAAACTTTTATTGTTTTCAAACTTTTATTTTTTGCACTTTTTTTTACACTTTTTTTACACTTTTCTTCAAGTCCCACTAGGGGACTTGAAGGTCCAACGGTCAGATTTTTTTTTTTCTAATACATTGCACTACCTACGTAGTGCAATGTATTAGATCTGTCAGTCATTCACTGACAGCAAGCCGATTAGGCTTCGCCTCCCGGCGGGGCCTGATAGGCTTCCGTAATGGCAGAGCAGGAGACCATTGTGTCTCCTGTTGCCATAACAGCAGTCGCCAGTCCCGATTGCCTGTCAGGGCTGGCGATCTGCTAGTAACCGCTACGATGCAGCAATCGCTTTCGATTGCTGCATCGAAGGGGTTAATGGCAGGGATCGGAGCTAGCTCCGGTTCCCGCCGTTACAGGTGGATGTCAGCTGTACAGTACAGCTGACATCCACCGCTGATGACGCCGGATCAGCTCCTGACCCGGCGCCATCTTGCCGGCAGCTACGGAAGCCGATCAGGCTCCGCCGCCGGGCGGATCTTGACTGGCTTCGGTGCTAGGCAGGCCGGGAGGCCAGTATTAGGCCTCCGGTTGCCATTGCAGCCACCGGAACCCCGGCAATTTCATTGCTGGGGCTCCGATGAGCTGCAAACACCTTAAGTGCAGCGATCGCGTTTGAGCGCTGCACTTAAGGGGTTAATGGCGGGGATCGAAGCTAATTTCGGTCCCCGCCGTTACAGTCGGATGTCAACTGTAAGATACAGCTGAGATCCGGTGATGATGGCACCGACTCAGTTTCTGAGCCGGTGCCAAACATTTGACGTACATGTACGGCATTTTGCGGGAAGTCAATGCTTTCCATGACGTACATGTACGTCAAATGTCGGGAAGGGGTTAATATAATATAAACAAAAAATTTATTTGTGTTGTCACTTTCTACTTTTTACTATATGCATACTTTTACTTCTCTATGGGGGCTGCCATTTTTTTTCATCTCTGTTTGTGTCGATTAACGACACATACTAAGATGCTATATGGCACATACAACCCCATAGAGAATGCGAACGGGAGCCGTTCCATGCTCAGAAGCGTGCGCCGTCTGTGTTGGAACGGCGCATGCGTAGTTCCCACACAGACGTAATTGAAGCTCGTTCGTAGAGCGAAATCCGGCGCCATTTTCATGTGGACCAGCGGAGGCGGGAGCAGGCAATTTATGTTCATGTATGATGTGTGTATTATGTTCGTGTGATACTGTCTGCTGAGCCCTGTATCTGATCCTCCTACACACTGCAGTCGCTCAGAAAATGGCGGCACACAGTGTAGGAGGTTTGAAGACATTCAAACCCCCTCCTTCTCCTGGCACTAGGCAGAAGAATTGAGGGGGGGGATTGTGTGAGGACACTAGAGGAGTGTGTGTCCACCCCAAATTTGCAGCATCAATCAATGAGGTTGCTTTACCACATTGACCATGCTGCAATTTTGGGAACTGCTCCCTCTAGTGGCCAGCACATGGAAATGTTATAAATTAGAATCTAATTTATAATATTTCCAGACGTGTGAAAAAATTAAAACAACGTGTAATCACTTATATACTAAATTGTTTAACTGAAAAAAAAATAAAAAAAACATTTCTAGCAACATATTCCCTTTAAAAAAAACAGTCCTTACATAAATAATTAAAAAAAAAAATAAAAAGTGGTTAAAGAAACTTGCCCAGTTGATTCCTTTAGTGTGTCCTGAACATTTTCTGCCTCTGCCAAAAACAAAGTGAATTAAAATAAGCAAAAATGGAACTCGTTTTGAATAAAATTTTTACTATCACTTATAAATGTATGCGCAGACCCTATGAAACTGCACCATATTCAAAACTTCTGAAATCAGCAAGGCAATGCTACCGTACTTTTTGTATGGAGACCTTTACATCATATTTTTGTTATTGCAATGCATCTATTATGCGATGAAATACACTTCAGTAATTTGTTAGAATTCTCAACTGTTTATCTTCTGCAGCTTGCAAGTATTCCAAAACATTACAAGATGCTGGGTGCCATTCACTATCAACTCTGTCAGACGAGCTCCCTGTCACTCTCCATCACCTATCTATATCTGAAAGGTCATCTAAGCTGAATTCTGATCCAGTTAAAATTAACTCTGATTTGATCAGAATTCAGCTTAGATAAATTTTCAGGAGGAGACATTAAGAAGATGGAGAGTCATGAGGGAGCTCGTCCGGCAGAATTTATAGCGAACGTCATCCAGCAGCTAGCAATGTATTGGAATACATGCAAGCTGTAGATGCCCAACGTTTGAGAATTGTATTTTTCATTGGCAGCCTACATGACTTTTTTTTTCATTATAAAACGGTTTTGCATGATAAGATGTGTAATATGGAATTATACTGTGCTCATTACGTCCCTCCCTTTCATTCCTAAATTGTTGATAAAAACATTTGTAATTTTTTTTTGTAAATTCTTGATCACAGAAAAACAGCAATAAAAAAAACAAAACACAAAACCTGATGCAACAGTGTCCGATGACACCTTGCACATATTGAAAAAAACGGGACTTAAAGAACATTCATGAGTATAGCTAGTTGTAACAGATCGCAGAATACTTCCAACCTAAACCTCTCCGGGCTACAGACAGAGCTTTAGGATAATAATTCTTTATCAAGTTACATCTCCCTCCAGAAGATGGATAGTGAAGATGAGAACATTTTGCTACAAAAGGCTTTGGAACAAAAACAAGATAAGTACACTTAAAAAGGCATGCAAAAAAAACCTGTACTGAGTGAAGCCAGCATTAGTAATATTGAATGACTTCATGGAGTGAAAGTCAGTGGGAAAAAGAAAGCACATGTTTAAAAGCTTTCCTTGTTCCTTCTGCTTGGAACTCAACCAACTAACCACTCTACCTACATTCTACATCCATCACGTTCTTAGTTAACCAACATTTGAGATTTTTTTTCCAGGGACACTTAGGGTGTGGCTTATCTGGTGGGTGTGGCTTATTGGGGCATGGTTTATCTGGTGGGTGTGTCTAATAGGGTGTGGCTTTCTTCCCTGAATTTCTGCATACAAATAAACAAAAATGTCTGCAATAGTTTGGCTGACAACTACTGTGGTGGCCAGTATATCTCTCTGGTTATCTGGTGGTATACAGGCAGGTGATCTCACTTTATCACTAGGGCTTGGTGATATGTGCTGACCACTACTGTGGAGAAAGGAGCTTCACAGCCTCCTCAGTCATGCAGCCTATGAGGCGCAAAAACGTGATCCTTGAGTAGTCTGGTGTGATCCATTGACTTCATTGCTGGCGTCTCATATATGCTGCAGGCCTAACAAGTCCTATAGCCTAGTGAATGGCAAAGCAGAGAGCAGATAGTTTCCTGCTCTGCCATAGTATTCAATGGTATCTGCATCCTGAGGACGCAGATACAATTGAATATGGCAGTCGCCAGCTGCCGGGACTGCGTCTGTAAATTCAGGACAGTCCTGGCAAATTCAGGACGGTTGGCAATTATGCACGTTACACTCTGAAAGATTTAACAAATGGACCTTTACCAATGAAAATACTCTGTTTAATTTACCTGGGGCAGAGTTGGAAGATGAGCAGCTGGAAAGAACAGATGACGGTGACATTGCTGCAGTTTCATCACCCTCCGGCGTTTTGGACCTAGATTTCTTCTTCTTCGGGGTTACATCTGGCGTTTTTACAGTAGCTAAAGAAAAGTATTTCATATAAATGTTACCACTACATTGTATTTAAAGATGTAGTAACAAAACATCTGATATAGAGTGCTGTAAATTCAACTTCAATACTTATAACTTAATATAATTTCAGGGTTGCAGATTGTGTTGCTTATATATTTTAGAAATTGGCTGTATATACCCGTTCGCTTCAACTAGTAACCACTGCTCCTCTATGCGGTTTTAAATTAGCCTTGCATTATTTCCTTATTATATGCAGTATTTTTGGCAAATTTACACTTACTGTCTCACTTGTCTCATGTTGACTTGAAAATAGAATACTCATTCCAGAAAATAAGTGTAAGGCCAGATTCAGACGAGCGTATATCTCGTCCGCGTGACAGCCGTGTATTTCAATGGGGCCGTTCACGTGGTCGTTGTTTTAACGGACCGTGTGAAGGGCCTGCGGAAAAACACTACGTCTTATTTTCGTCCGGTTTCATGGATCTCTCAAAGGACTCAAGTCTATGAGGGATCCGTGAAAACGGACTTAGCATTATGATAAATTAAATGTTCATGTCCTTTTAAAATATACTATACTATGAAGGTAGGATTTTACAGGTGATGGTCAAATATAGCCTTTCATCACATCAAATACAACACACACTGGTGGTGAGGAACGCCTTTGGATGAGAAATGATGGCTCTACCTTCAACTGCTAATACCAGTGATAACCAGCATTGTAAATGGACATTATTGTGTGTAAAAGGAGTTAGAGGGAAAACATGCATTATTGCTACATATGGATCATATCGTCAAAATTTACAAAAGAGCAAAATGTGGATGATAAAAAATAAAAATTAGTCAAGAAAAATATGGTAGTCCAGGGAATGATACCTGAACATGATGGGGCGGACTCTGAATCAGATGAGTCACAAGATGCCGGAGAAGCGGGATGATAGTTGTCGTCATTTGTCTCATCTAAAATAACCATTCTGGAAAGGTCTGTCGCTTGAAAATCTTTGCCAGCAAGAAAATTAGGAAGAAAATGTCAAACTTAAAAATATCATCTTCTCTAAATGTAATAAAATATAAACTTTCTAAATTAGGATAAAACAACCGTCGTTACTGTAAGGTTACATAAAATTCTAGTAATGCTTCTGCTCTATAAGACCTTGAAATAGCCAAAAATGTCGTTCTAGTCACAGCAGGGATCACAAATACACGAGTACATCCAAAAACGGTTTATAATGTATGCGGTTTATAATGAAACACAGCTCAGACTATTCATGTATTGGAGTTTTTAGTGAAATATAATTGTATTTCTTGATAGAAAAAGATTAAAAAAAAAAAATGTTAACGGTCAAAAATATTTTTTGTAAACAATAATTTAAAAAAACAAACAGTTAAGCAGCAATCACATGTTGCAGTATTGCCTCTGTAGTAGCCAGATATTGCACTGAAGGGTGGGACTATTAAAACATGAATGGGCATCTTGTAAATGTAAATTATATTTGTTTGCTCAAAATACAGGCTCCTTTCGGCTCCCCATGCAGTCACAAGATCTGTAAGTCTCATAGACTTACATAGAGAAACTAGCTTCCCATCCACAAGAGACGCTGTGTGAATCGGCGAGTCAGTCTACAGATCATGTGACTGCATGGGGGAGCCGAAAGGAGCCTGTATTTTGAATAACATAAGTAACGGTGAAAGACCTGCCGGAATCAGACTATTACCTGAAGCAGATGCAGCAGTCGCCGACTCGGAAGAGTCACAAGAAGCAGGTGAAGCAGCATTGACAGTTTGTATATCTTCTTCAGTCTGATCTAAAACAACCATATGGTCCATAGGAAAAGTGTTCTGTTCTGCTTGAAAGGCAAACGAAAAAAACCAAATAAAAATAAGCTACAACTTGCTGATCAGTGGAGATCCAACTGCTAGATCCCTTATTAATCACTAGAAAGAACAGGCTGCACCCTCTACGGTTGCACAATAAGGCCCTTTCTAGAGATTGGTTGGGTTTTCAGCAGCCAGAGTCCCATCGATCAGTTCGTGATGGAATATCATAGAAATAAATCACATACTGCAATGGAAATAACCCCTTTAATGGTTCTTTGGTTTTTAAGAGAATGTATGATCACTCATTTTTAACACCCACAAATCTTGCTAAAGAGGTTACCGGGAAAATAAATATATAATAAATTATATTATATATACACACACACACCTCTATAAATTAGAATATCAAAAAGTTAATTTCAATAATTCAATACAAAAAATGAAACTCATTATATAGGATTCATTACACACAGTGATCTCCAGAATTTTTTTGTTTTAATGTTGATTATGCCGAACAGTTAATGAAAACCCAAAATGTAGTCTCTCAGAAAATTAGAATATTAAATAATTCAAAATTATTTTTAATACGGAAATGTTGGCCTACTGAAAAGTATGTACAGTATATGCACTCAATACTTGGTCGGGGCTCCTTTTGCATGAATTACCGCATCAATGCGCGTGGCATGGAGGCGATCAGCCTGTGGCACTACTGAGGTGTTATCAATGTGGCGTGGCATGGGGGTGATCAGCCTGTGGCACTGCTGATGTGTTTTGGAAGCCCAGGTTGCTTTGATATCGGCCTTCAGCTCGTCTGCATTGTTGGGTCTGGTGTCCCTCATCTTCCTCTTGACAATACCCCATAGATTCCCTATGGGGTGTAGGTCAGGCGAGTTTGCTGGCCAATCAAGCACAGTGATATTGTGGTTACTAAACTTGGTATTGGTACTTTTGGCAGTGTGGGCAGGTGCCAAGTCCTGCTGGAAAATGAAATCAGCATCTCCATAAAGCTTGTCAGCAGAGGGAAGCATGAAGTGCTCGAAAACTTCCTGGTAGACGGCTGTGTTGACTCTGGACTTGATATAACACAGTGGACCAACACCAGCAGATGACATGGCCCCCCAAACCATCACTGACTGTGGAAACTCCACACTGGACCGCAAGCAACTTGGATTGAGCCTCTCCAACCTTCCTCCAGACTCTGGGAGCGAGATTTCCCAATGAAATGCAAAATTTACTTTAATCTGAAAACAGGACTTTGGACTACTGAGCAACAGACCAGTCCTTTTTCTCCTTCGCCCAGGTGAGACACTTCGGACGTTGTCTCAAGGAACGCGACAGTAGTAGCCCATGTCCTGGATATGTCTGTGTGCGGTGGCTCTTTAAAGGAACAGTGTCATCACAAATTATTTTTTTATATGTTAAAGATGTTAGTGCTTTATTAAAAACGTTTATATTCATTTGTGTGTTTGTGTTTTACTTTTTCTTATTTTTACACTTTTTCTTCCCTATGGGGGCTGCCATTTTTTGTTCCATTTCTGTGTGTGTCGATTAACGACACACACAGACATGGAATACGGCAGCCACAGTCCCATAGGGACTGCGAACGGCTCCCGTCCCATTGACTTCAGTGTACGGCGTCTGTGTGGGAACTGCGCATGCGCCGCTCCCACAGAGTCCAATTCGAAATTGGCGCCGTCAGGCGCCATTTTCCTGTGGACCGGAAGTCGCGGCCGGACAGTAATATTACTACTTCCGGTCGCGGCTTCCGGATTTGTGCACTTGGACCAGCGGCAGCAGACGGAGCGGATGGACCGGAGGGAGCCGCGGCGACTGGAGCAGGTAAGTTATTTCTATGTATGTTCGTGTTTCAGTGTGTTTACTACTGTACGTTAACCTTCTACACTGTGTGTTAGCTCAAAAAATGGCGACACACAGTGTAGGAGGTTACACCGTTCAAACCCCTCGTTTATCCCGGCACTAGCCAGGATAAAGGAGTGGGGGATGCTGAGAGCTCACTAGAGCGAGGCCTTTTTACCCAATTTTGCAAAGCTGCAATTTTGGGGACAGCTCCATCTAGTGACCAAAAATGGGTAGTATTATAAATTAGAATTAATTTATAATATTTCCTGACTCGTGAAAAAAATAAAAAAAATTTGAACAATGTTTAATCACCCACACACTAAATGTTTAATTTTTTTAAAAAAAACATGTTTTTCTGGCAACACATTCCCTTTAAAGCGGCTCTGTCACCAGATTATAAGTGGCCCTATCTAAGACCAACTGGGCGTGTTTTTACTTTTGACCAAGTGGGCGTTGTGGAGAGAAGTGTATCACACTGACCAATCAGCCTCATACACTTTTCATTGTTCCAGCCCAGCTTCTTTCACTGCACAATCACACTGTGCTGTGGATCATGCTGGGCTGGAACAATGAGAAGTGTATGACACTGATTGGTCAGCGTGATACACTTCTCTCCACAAAGCCCACTTGGTCAAAAGTAAAAACACGCCCAGTTGGTCATTAAGAAACTAATTAGCAAAAATCTAAAATTGCTCATAACTTGCTCAAAAATAATTGTTTTTCAAAATAAAAACCAATGCTGTTATCTACATTACAGCGCCAATCATTTTATGTAGGAGAAAGGGCACTTTTGAAAAACTATCATTTTTTAGCAAGTTATGAGCTTGCTGAGTTTCTCAATGGACAACTGGGCGTGTTTTTACTTTTTACCAACTGGGTGTTGTACAGAGAAGTGTATGAGGCTGACCAATCAGTGACCAATTAGTGTCCTGCACTTCTTATTGTTCCAGCCCAGCATGATCCACAGCACAGTGGACTCGCGGGACAGGGATGTAATATTACCACTTTACAAAGCATTAGTGAGGCCTCATCTAGAATATGCAGTTCAGTTCTGGGCTCCAGTTCATAGAAAGGATGCCCTGGAGTTGGAAAAAATACAAAGAAGAGCAACGAAGCTAATTAGGGGCATGGAGAATTTAAGTTATGAGGAAAGATTGAAAGAATTAAACCTATTTAGCCTTGAAAAAAGACGACTAAGGGGGGACATGATTAACTTATATAAATATATTAATGGCACATACAAAAAATATGGTGAAATCCTGTTCCTTGTAAAACCCCCTCAAAAAACAAGGGGGCACTCCCTCCGTCTGGAGAAAAAAAAGGTTCAAGCTGCAGAGGCGACAAGGCTTCTTTACAGTGAGAACTGTGAATCTATGGAATAGCCTACCGCAGGAGCTGGTCGCAGCAGGGACAGTAGATGGCTTTAAAAAAGGGTTAGATAATTTCCTAGAACAAAAAAATATTAGCTCCTATGTGTAGAAATTTTTCCTTCCCTTTTCCCTTCCCTTGGTTGAACTTGATGGACATGTGTCTTTTTTCAGCCGTACTAACTATGTAACAGTGTGATTGTGCAGTGAAAGAAGCTGGGCTGGAACAATGAGAAGTGTATGAGGCTGATTGGTCGCTGATTGGTCAGCGTCATACACTCCTGTACAACGCCCAGTTGGTAAAAAGTAAAAACACGCCCAGTTGTCCATTGAGAAACTCATTAGCATAAATCTAAACTAGCTCATAACTTGCGCAAAAAATATCTTTTTTCAAAATAAAAACCACTGCTGTTATCTACATTACAGCGCCGATCAGATTATGTAGGAGATAGGCCACTTATAATCTAGTGACAGAGCCTCTTTAAGCACTAACTCCAGCCGCAATCCACTCCTTGTGAATTTCCCCCAGATTCTTTAATGTCCTTTTTTTGACAATCATTTCAAGACTGCGGTTATCCCGGTTGCTTTTTTGCATTTTTCTACCACACTTTTTCCTTCCCCTCAACCCTTTCCCGACATTTGCCGTATGGGTATGCCATGGAAAGCATTGACTTCCCGCATTTTGCCGTACCCATACACCAAATGTTTGGCACTGGCTCAGAAGCTGAGCCGGTGCCATCATCGTCGGATCTCAGCTGTATCTTACAGCTGACATCCGACTAACGGCGGGGACCGAAATTAGCTTAGATCCCCGCCATTAACCCCTTAAGTGCAGCGCTCAAACGCAATCGCTGCACTTAAGGTATTTTCAGCTCATCGGAACCCCGGCAATTTCATTGGCAACCGGAGGCCTAATACTGGCCTCCCGGTCTGCCTAGCACGAAAACCGGTCAAGATCCGCCCGGCGGTGGAGCCTGATCGGCTTCCGTAGCCGCCGGCAAGATGGCGCCGGGTCAGGAGCTGATCCGGCGTCATCAGCGGTGGAAGTCAGCTGTATGTTACAGCTGACATCCACCTGTAACGGCAGGAACCGGAGCTAGCTCCGATCCCTGCCATTAACCCCTTCGATGCAGCAATCGAAAGAGATTGCTGCATCGTAGCGGTTACTAGCAGATCGTCAGCCCTGACAGGCAATCGGGACTGGCGACTGGAGGTATGGCAACAGGAGACACAATGGTCTCCTGCTCTGCCATTACGGAAGCCGATTAGGCCCCGCCGGGAGGCGAAGCTCAATCGGCTTGCTGTCAGTGAATAACTGACAGATCTAATACATTGCACTACGCAGGTAGTGCAATGTATTAGAAAAAAATAAATCTGACAGCTGGACCTTCAAGTCCCCTAGTGGGACTTGAGAAAAAGTGTAAAAAAAAGTGAAAAAAATAAAAAAGTTTGAAAACCATAAAAGTTGCAAGTAATAAAATAAGAGTAAAAGGGGGATTGCGTTTTATCAAGTCCTTTTATTATCGAAAAAAAATAATAAACCATACGTATTTGGTATCGCCGCGACGGTAAAGACCTGAGGTATCAAAAGATTATATTATTTATTGCACGCGGTGAACCGCATAAAAAAAAAAAAAAAACGTAAAAAACTATACCAGAGTGTGTTTTTTGGTCATTTTGACCTATAAATATTGGAATAAAAAATGATCAAAAAGTCGCACGTATTCCAAAAATGGTACCTATAAAAACTATAGCTCGTCTCGCAAAAAACAAGCCCTCATACAGGTTCTCACAACTTGGCGACAGAAAAAATACATTATTTTTACAAAAGTAGTTTTATTGTGCAAAAAGTTGCAAAACATATAAAAGTCCTATAAAATAGGTATAGCCGGAATCGTACTGACCCGCAGAATAAAGTTAACATGTAATTTAGAACGCTTGGTGAATGCTGTATAAAAAAAAAAACTAAATAAAACTTTGCCAGAATTGCGGTTTTTTGTTTACCTGGCCTCCCAAAAAATAGGGTAAAAAGTGATCAAAAAGTCGCATGTACCCCAAAATGGTACCAATAATAGCTACAGCTCGTCCCGCAAAAAAATGCCCTCATACAACTACGTTTATGAAAAAATAAAATTAGTTATGGCTCCAATAAGTCAGGAAATAAAAAATATGCAGTTGTGCCCGAGGGGAACATTTCTTCTGTTTGAAGAGGCGATTTATCAAGGACCTAAAATTAGGGAACCAGGAAAGGGAGGGCCCAAACCTGTCCGCTGGAAGCGAGGGTGCCCGTATTATACCAGGACAACACTTTCCCAGCAAAATTCCCCAAACTGCAAAGGTGCGGAGTGTGGACCAAAAGGGGCATAAGAAAGGACGCCATATATCAGTGCGACACCGGCCTGTGCAGAAAGGATTGCTTCACAGCGTAACACACATCTATGGATCATTTTATTGTTTTTTTACCCCATTATTATACCACCTGACTATGCCCCGGATATACTCTGCCCAGCTTACATGGGGGGTTTCCCTTGTTTTGGTCCCACAGGCGCCCAGAAACCAATCCAGCAAAAACTGCACTCCAAATGGCGCTACTTCCCTTCTGAGCCCTGCCGTGTGCCCAAATAGCAGTTTCTGACCACATATGGGGTATTGCCGTACTCGGGAGAAATTGCTTTACAAATGTTGGTTTCTTTTTTTCCTTTATTTGATGAGAAAATGAAAAATTTTGCGCTAAAGCTACGTTTTATTGAAGAAAAAGGATTGTTTTTATTTTCACTGCCCAATTCTAATAAATTCTATGAAACATCTATGGGGTCTAAATGCTTACTACACCCCTAGATGAATTCCTCAAGGGTTGTAGCAACCTAAATGGAATCACTTTTTGGGAATTTTCATTGTTTTGTCCCCTCAGGGGCTCTGCAAACCATTCCTGCTAAATGTGATCTCCAAAAGTCAAATAGCGCTCTTTCACTTCTAAGCCCCGCCGTGTGTCCAACCAGCCGTTTATGACCACATGTGTAATGGCAGGAAGGAGGTGAAGGGAAAGTGAGCCCTAATCTACCCACCGCCCTGTCCCTGCCTACTTGCAACGACCCGCCCTAGGCGACGGGGTACAACTGGGCGGCGGTCCCTACGCTGTCTAAGTGCACGGGAGAACAAACAGGGAACACGCAAGGGAAGGGGCAGTAGCCACGGAACGCCGCGAGGAAACGGAGCGGTGAATGAGTAGTCAGGACCAGGATGAAGTGGAGTATACCAACGAGAGCACGGAGAAGGAAGCAAGCCAGGGGCAAAGCAAAGCAGGTTAAGCGGAACTGCAGCAAGGCAGAAGCACGGCAGAAGCAGGCTGGAGCAAGCAGCAGTGAGGCCAGGAATCCAGAAGAATTACAAGCACTGAGGAAGAGAACACGGCAGGTAATAAAGGACAGGGGGCGGAGCTAACTCGACTGACCAGGCCGCGATAGGCTCTCCCACTCCTGAGCCTGCCACCCTGGTTGGTGGGAGATGGTGTCAGTCGAACAGGTCTGGCCTCAGGTGTGGATTGATTAATCCCAGGAGTATACCTAGACGTAGTACCTGGCAGATCCCTAACAGTACTCCCCCTTTTATGAGGGGCCACCGGACCCTTACTAAGAGGACCCGGTTTAGTAGGGAAGAGAAGGTGGAACCTCCTGATCAATACCCCAGCGTGAACATCACGGGCAGGTACCCAAGTCCTCTCCTCCGGCCCGTATCCTCTCCAATGGACCAGGTACTGGAGGGAGCCATGGACCATCCTACTGTCCATAATCTTGGCCACCTCGAATTCCACCCCCTCAGGGGTGAGAACGGGAACAGGAGGTTTCCTCGAGGGGGACCAGGACGGGGAGCAGCGTTTAAGGAGGGAGGCATGGAAGACGTCATGTATGCTAAAGGATGGGGGCAGCTCCAGACGGAAGGATACAGGGTTGAGGACTTCAATGATCTTATAAGGTCCAATAAATCGGGGAGCAAACTTCCTGGACGGGACCTTAAGGCGCAAGTTCCTGGACGACAACCAGACCAAATCCCCGACGACAAACCGGGGGTTAGCAGAAAGTCTACTATCCGCCTGAATCTTTTGTGCGCTCTGGGACGCCTCTAGGTTCTTCTGAACCTGGGCCCAGACCGTGCACAGTTCCCGATGAACATCCTCTACCTCAGGATTATTGGAACAACCAGGGGAAACGGAGAACCTTGGGTTAAACCCGAAATTACAGAAAAACGGGGAGACCCCTGACGAGTTACTGACCCGGTTATTCAGGGAAAATTCAGCAAGGGGAAGGAATGAGACCGAATTAACAGTCAGAGATGAAACACCTTAAATATTGTTCCAGGGATTGGTTAGTCCTTTCCGTTTGGCCACTAGTTTCGGGATGGAAGGCGGAGGAGAAGGACAGATCAATCTCCAACTTTTTACAAAAAGCTCTCCAAAATAAGGAAACAAATTGTACCCCTCTGTCAGAAACGATATTGACTGGGGCCCCATGGAGACGCAGGATGTGTTTCACAAACAAAGAAGCTAACGTCTTGGAGTTAGGTAGCTTCTTAAGGGGCACAAAGTGGCACATCTTGCTGAAGCGGTCTACTACCACCCACACCACCGACTTGCCCTGAGATGGAGGCAAATCGGTGATAAAATCCATGGAGATATGGGTCCAAGGTCTCTGGGGAATGGGCAAGGAACGTAGTAGGCCCGCAGGTCGGGACCTAGGGGTTTTGGACCTAGCGCAAACCTCACAAGCGGCGACGTAAGCCCTAACGTCTTTAAGCAACCCAGGCCACCAATAGTTTCTGGTAATGAGGTGTTTGGTGCCTAAGATGCCATGTTGACCAGATAGAGCGGAGTCATGGTTTTCCCTGAGTACCCTTAGCCGGTATTGCAGGGGAACAAACAGTTTGTCCCCAGGGACGTTCCCGGGAGCTGCACCCTGATCAGCCGCGATATCAGAAGCTAAATCAGAATCCGTGGCAGAAACGATTATACCAGGGGGTAAAATACAAGCAGGATCCTTCTCGGAAGGAGGATTGGCCATGAAACTACGTGACAGAGCATCAGCCTTAATATTCTTGGACCCAGCCCTATAGGTAACCAAGAAATTAAATCTGGTAAAGAATAGTGCCCACCGAGCTTGTCTAGGATTAAGCCTCTGGGCCGATTCTAGGAAAACGAGATTCTTGTGATCCGTAAGGACCGTTACCTGGTGTCTGGCCCCCTCCAGGAAGTGCCGCCACTCTTCAAAAGCCCATTTAATGGCTAGAAGTTCGCGGTTGCCAATATCATAGTTACTCTCCGTGGGCGAAAACTTCCTAGAGAAGTAAGCACAGGGGCGGAGATGGGTGAGGGAGCTGGTACCCTGGGACAAGACGGCCCCCACTCCCACCTCGGATGCGTCAACCTCCACAATAAATGGCTCCTCTTGGTTGGGCTGAATCAGCACGGGGGCCGAGATAAAGCACTTCTTGAGGGTCTCAAAGGCCTGGACGGCCTCAAGGGGCCAATGGAGGACATCAGCACCCTTGCGAGTAAGGTCCGTAAGAGGCTTAGCGACGACCGAGAAGTTGGCAATAAATCTCCTGTAATAGTTGGCGAACCCTAAAAAACACTAACGCCTTAAGGGAGGCAGGTTGGACCCATTCCGCCACAGCCTGAACCTCGGCAGGGTCCATGCGGAATTCATGAGGAGTGAGGATTTGCCCTAAAAATGGTATCTCCTGTACCCCAAAGACACATTTTTCAGTCTTAGCAAACAGATTATTCTCCCGAAGGACCTGAAGCACCTTCCTGACATGCTCCACGTGGGAGGACCAGTCCTTGGAAAACACCAGTATGTCATCAAGGTACACAACAAGAAAATTACCCAGGTAATCTCTCAGGATTTCATTAATAAAATTCTGGAAGACAGCAGGGGCATTACACAACCCAAAGGGCATGACCAGGTATTCGAAATGACCCTCGGGTGTGTTGAACGCAGTTTTCCACTCATCCCCCTCTTTGATGCGGATAAGGTTATATGCCCCCCGTAGATCGAACTTAGAAAACCATTGGGCTCCCTGAACCTGATTAAAAAGATCCGGAATCAAAGGAAGTGGGTACTGGTTCCTTACGGTGACCTTATTCAGGTTAAGATAATCAATGCACGGCCTAAGACCACCATCCTTCTTCCCCACGAAGAAGAAGCCAGCACCTACAGAAGTCGAGGGGCAAATGAAACCCTTGGCCAGGCATTCTTGGATATACACCCTCATAGCTTCACGTTCAGGACATGAAAGATTAAATATCCTACCCTTAGGAAGCTTGGCACCAGGCACCAAATCGATGGCGCAATCGTAATCTCTATGGGGGGGCAACACCTCGGAGGCCTCCTTAGAAAACACATCGGCGAAGTCCTGAACAAACTCAGGAAGCGTGTTTACCTCCTCCCGGGGAGAAATAGAGTTAACAGAAAGACATGACATCAGGCAATCACTACCCCATTTGGTGAGATCCCCAGTATTCCAGTCAAACGTGGTATTATGCAACTGCAACCAAGGAAGACCTAATACCAGATCAGACGATAATCCCTGCATCACCAGTACAGAGCACTGCTCCAAATGCATGGAGCCAACCAGGAGTTCAAAAACAGGAGTATGCTGAGTAAAATAACCATTAGCAAGGGGAGTCGAGTCGATACCTACTACAGGGATAGGATAAGGTAAATCAATAAAAGGCATCTTTAGAGACATAGTAAATTCCACAGACATGATATTAGCAGATGAGCCAGAATCCACGAAAGCGCTGCCCGTGGCAGACCGGCCAGCAAACGAGACCTGAAAGGGAAGCAAACTTTTATTGCGTTTCACATTAACGGGAAATACCTGTGCGCCCAAGTGACCTCCCCGATGATCACTTAGGCGCGGAAGTTTTCCGGCTTCTTATTCTTGCGCCTGGGACAGGTGTTCAGTAGATGCTTGTCGTCCCCACAGTAGAAGCAGAGACCATTCATTCTGCGAAACTCCCTACGTTGTCGAGGGGACATGGAGGCCCAGAGTTGCATAGGTACCTCCGAGTCCTCCCTGGAAGAGCGAGGAGACGGGACCTCGGGGGGAATCGCAGGGAAGTCAGAGGGGAACACATTGAAACGTTCAAGCTGACGTTCCCTGAGACGTCGGTCAAGTCGTACTGCTAGGGCCATAACCTGGTCAAGGGAGTCAGAAGAGGGGTAGCTAACCAGCAGATCCTTCAGGGCGTCAGATAATCCTAACCTAAACTGGCACCTTAGGGCCGGATCGTTCCACCGAGAAGCTACGCACCACTTTCTAAAATCAGAACAGTATTCCTCAACCGGTCTCCTACCCTGACGTAAGGTCACCAGCTGACTCTCGGCTAAAGCAGTCCTGTCAGTCTCGTCGTAAATGAGTCCGAGGGCAGAGAAAAAACGATCAACAGAGGAAAGTTCAGGGGCGTCAGGAGCCAAGGAGAAGGCCCACTCTTGGGGCCCTTCCTGGAGTCGGGATATGATGATACCCACCCGCTGGTTCTCGGAACCTGAGGAGTTGGGTTTTAGGCGGAAATACAGTCTGCAACTCTCCCGGAAGGAGAGAAACGTCTTACGCTCCCCTGAGAACCGGTCAGGTAACTTGAGGTCGGGTTCTAGAGGTGAGGTGAGGGGTACTACTAAGGCAGCGTCACCCTGGTTGACCCTCTGGGCCAGGGCCTGGACCTGTAGGGAGAGGCCCTGCATCTGCTGGGTCAGGGTCTCAAGGGGGTCCATGATAGCGTCAGCGTAGGAGAAATGGTAGACTAGGTAGGGGCTTGTAATTATGTAAATTAGTACCTGGCAGATCCCTAAAAACATGTGTATTGTTTTGCTCAGGAGAAATTGCTTTACAAATTTTGCGGTGCTTTTTCTCCTTCAGTCCTTGTGGAAATGAGAAAAAATTAGCTAAACCTACATTTTCTTTGAAAAAAAAAATTTCGATTTTTATTTTCAGGGCCTACTTCCAATAATTTCTGCAAAAAACCTGTGGGGTCAAAACGCTCACTATACCCCTAGATAATTTCCTCAATGGGTGTAGTTTCCAAAATTGGGTCACTTGTGTGGGGTTTTCATTGTTTTGTCCCCTCAGGAGCTTTGTAAATGTGACATGGCCTCCGCAAACCATTCCTGCTAAATGTGAACTCCAAAAGCCAAATGGTGCTCCATCCCTTCTAAGCCCTGCCGTGTGTCCAAACAGCCGTTTATTACCACATGTGGGGTATTGTTTTACTCGGGAGAAATTGCTTTACAAATTTGGTGGTGCTTTTTCTCCTTTAGTCCTTGTGGGGTCACGTTTGGGGGATTTCCACTGTTTTGGTGCCTCAAGAGACCTTCACACTTGACATGGTGCCTAAAATATATTGTAATAAAAATAAGGCCCCAAAATCCACTAGGTGCTCCTTTGCTTCTGAGGCCGGTGCTTCAAGGGAATGTGTTGCCAGAAAAACATGTTTGTTTTTTTTTTAATTAAACATTTAGTGTGTAGGTGATTAAACATTGTTCAAATTTTTTTTATTTTTTTCACGAGTCAGGAAATATTATAAATTAGATTCTAATTTATAATATTTCCCATTGCTGGTCACTAGATGGAGCTATTCCCAAAATTGCAGCATTGCAAAATTGGGTAAAAAGCCCTCGCTCTAGTGAGCTCTCAGCATCCCCCCCTCCTTTATCCTGGCTAGTGCCGGGATAAACGAGGGGTTTGAACGGTCTATCCTCCTACACTGTGTGTCGCCATTTTTTGAGCTAACACACAGTGTAGTAGGTTTACATACAGTAGTAAACGTACACAAACACGAACATACATTGAAATCTCTTACCTGCTCCTGCCGCCGCGGCTCCCTCCGGCCCGTCCGCTGCCGCTGGTCCAAGTGCACAAGTCCGGAAGCCGCGACCGGAAGTAGTAATCTTACTGTCCGGCCGCGACTTCCGGTCCACAGGAAAATGGCGCCGGACGGCGCCAATTTCAAATTGGACTGTGTGGGAGCGGCGCATGCGCAGTTCCCACACAGACGGCGTACACAGAAGTGGATGGGACGGGAGCCGTTCGCAGTCCCTATGGGACTGTGGCTGCCGTATTCCATGTCTGTATGTGTCGTTAATCGAGACATACAGAAATGGAACAAAAAATGGCAGCCCCCATAGGGAAGAAAAAGTGTAAAAATAAGAAAAAGTAAAACACAAACACACAAATAAATATAAACGTTTTTAATAAAGCACTAACATCTTTAACATATGAAATTTTTTTTTGTGATGACACTGTTCCTTTCAGTCCAGTAACACGCTAGGGCCACATGTGGGATATTTCCTAAAACTGCAGAACCTGGGCAATAAATATTGAGTTGCATTTCTCTGGTAAAACTTGGTGTTATAAAGAAAATTGGATTAAAAATTAATTTCTGCAAAAAAATCTGAAACTTGTAAATTTCACCTGTACATTGCTTTAATTCCTGTGAAAAGTCTAAAGGGTTAAGAGATTTTCTAAATGCTGTTTTGAATACTTTGAGGGGTGACGTTTTTAAAATGGGGTGATTTTTTGGGTGTTTCTAATATATAAGGACCTCAAAGCCACTTCACAACTGAACTGGCCCCTGTAAAAATAGCCTTTTGAAATTTTCTTGAAAATGTCAGAAATTGCTGCTAAAGTTCAAAGCCTTGTAACGTCCTAGAAAAATAAAAGGATGTTCAAAAAACGATGCCAATCTAATGTAGACATATGGGGGATGTTAATTAGCAACAATTTTGTGTGGTATAACTGCCTGTCTTACAAGCAGATACATTTAAGTTGAGAAAAATGCAAATTTTTCTCTAAATTTTGGTGTTTTTCACAATTAAATACTGAACATATCGAGCAAATTTTGCCAGTAACATAAAGTCCAATGTGTCACGAGAAAACAATCTCAGAATCGCTTGGATAGGTAAAAGCATTCCGAAGTTATTACCACATAAAGTGAAACATGTCAGATTTGAAAAATGAGGCTCTGTCAGGAAGGTCAAAAGTGGCTAAAGAGGGAAGGGGTTAAAGGGAACCTGTCACCAGCATTTTAGCTATAAAGCCAGCAATACCTGATGAAAGTGGGTGAAAAATCATTGTCATCTAAGCTATAAATATGTTCTAAGTAAGCTCTGTAGCTTTAGTATTCCGTTTTTCAGTGGTCCCGCACCGTATGCAAATGAGCAGAAAAGAGTCAAATCTTCATCTGAAAAGAGTCAGATTTTCATTACTCCAGCATCTCAGAGTGGACTCCACCTCCTTCTTTTTGATTGATAGCTCCTTAGCCAGTCAGGGCCGGACAGGCGGTGGCAGTGGGCGTGGTTAAGAAGCTGCATACCAGAGGGAAAAATAATTACCATAAAAGGCGGGAAAAGTTTAAACGACTATATTTACTGACAGAGGAGGACTTCAGGAAAGAAGAGAACAGGAACGCACTCTGGACAGCTGCGGCCATTGAGGGGTCAGGCGAGTTTAACAGGTAAGATGTTGATGACAGGATCCCTTTAATATGCTTGGCTACAGCACTCTGAACAGCAGATTCTTTAGCAATGTCCTTTTGTGGCTTACCCTCCTTGTGGAGGGTGTCAATGACTGTCTTCTGGACAACGGTCAAGTCAGCAGTCTTCCCCATGATTGTGTAGCCTACTGAACCAGACTGTTGGACCATTTATAGTCTTAGGAAAACTTTGCAGGTGTTTTGTGTTGATTCGCTGATTAGAGTGTGACCCCCATGAGTCTACAATCTTCAACTTTACCAAATATCCTAATTTTCGGAGAGACTAAATTTTGGGTTTTCATTAACTATTAGCCATAATCATCAGCATTAAAAAAAAAAAAATGCTGGAAATAGAACACTCTGTGTGTAATAAATCTATATAATATGAGTTTCACTTTTCGTATTGAATTAATGATATTCTAATTCATTGAGAAGGACTAGTATACATACACAAATTATATAATATATATATATATACATATATATATATATATATACATACATACATACACACACACACATATATATATATATAATGTGTCAGCACTCCAGTAAATGTTGGTGAAGGTGGTAGGCTTTGTTCACCCTGCAACGTTTCAGCTCACTCAATGAAGCATTTTTCAAGTAAAGGCTCCATTGAGTGAGCTGAAACGTTGCAGGGTGAATAAAGAACACCTTCACCAACATTTACTCGAGTGGTGCCATTTTTAGATGTGATTTGGACATAGGATCGGCATCCATGGGCTTGCACCCAGGTCATCTTTTTTCTTGAACACAGAGCTGTGTGTGTATATATCAGAATTCAAAATACAAGACAGCGCTCCAAATTCAGTGAAAGAATAGGATCACTTTAATCACCACTTGCGACGTTTCAGCCCTACTCCATGGGGCCTCTCTCAAGCAATACATCTCAGTGAACAGTGCACATATATTTACATGATTTACCAAAGTACAGAATAAAAAAACAGTATAAATACAACGTTGTATAATTCATCAATTCAGATAGATAGTATATAGTGAAAAAATCTTCAAAGCCATGAACAGGATATAATGATCGTATTTCATCAAATATTAAGAGAGCATTTAACCCATACTGTATATAAGACCTCGTCTAGGCTTGGCACTATGGTCTATAATTCTGAAGCGTAGATCCCTTTCTGTACGATTAGCTTCCACAAAGTGCTTTGACACTGGTAAATCTAGTCTTTTACAGCGAATTGTAAACCTATGATTATTTATGCGTGTTTTGCAGTCCAGTGTGGTCTCCCCTATGTAAAAAAAGATTACAAGGGCATTGTAGCATGTAAATGACCCATTCCGATGTGGAAGTCAAGTATTGTTTAATTCTAAACTCTTTTCCAGTTATGGGGTGAATTAAAGACTCCCCCTTAATCATATATCTACAGTTTACACAACCTAGACCGGGAAAGCATCCCAACTTTTGCTTCCCGAGGAATGTCTGTGTTAGTTTCTGATTAGAGACTAGATCCGCTTTTACGAATTTGTCTTTTAGAATTTTAGAACGTTTATAGGGCATTAGTGGGTGTACCAAAAATTCTGGGACATGTCTCGGGTTGCCATTGAGTTTCGACCAGTGTTTGCGTATTATTTTTGCTACATCATTGCTGGTTTCATTGTACGTGGATACAAATGGTATTCTCTTACCAATGTTCTTTACAATGGTCTGTGTGGACGTTTGTATGGATAAGAGCCCCTCTCTGTTGGACTTAGATACTCTATCCCTGTGATGTTGAATTAGTTTCTTTGGATAGCCACGGGAGATAAATTTCTCACCCATTTCATCCAACCTCATTGTTTATCTCTTCTTTATCCGCAATTCGTCTCACCCTCAGTAGTTGACTGTACAGGAGCGCCCTTACTAGGCCCCTTGGGTGGCAACTCTCGAGATTACTACTGTCCGTAGTTTTAGTATAAAGATCGGATGATAATTTTAATTCTGATTTGGTTATTGTAGTATCTAAGAATTGTATCGAAGTACTTGACTGTACTAATGTAAATTGTATGTCTATATCGATATTATTGACAAAATTATGAAACCATTCCAGTTCTTCCACTGTGCCTAGCCAAATGAAAAAAAAATATTCTATGTA
This sequence comes from Rhinoderma darwinii, assembly GCF_050947455.1. Classification (NCBI taxonomy): domain Eukaryota; kingdom Metazoa; phylum Chordata; class Amphibia; order Anura; family Rhinodermatidae; genus Rhinoderma; species Rhinoderma darwinii. Next base: position 187,938,606 of record NC_134691.1, read on the forward strand.
TCTCCACGACCTCAGGACATGCCTGAAGTGGTGCGATACATAGATCGACTCTCTCCCCAATGCCGCCATAAAAATGTTGCCATAGGTTGGTGCCACATTGGCACCCATTGCCGTCCCTCTGAGTTGTATGTAAAATTGATCCGGAAATAAGAAATAACATCTCAGAACTGCATCCAATAAAGAGTAAGAACTCTATACATGCTGGTGTATATTCACTATTTGTCAGAGCCCTTTAAATTGAGTAGGTACTGACTGTGGTCAAAATCGACGTGTATAGGTTCACTACGTCGAACGAGCAAAGTAGGGCCATAGTAGGGACTTGAATATCTTTGATTTTCAGTAGAAAATCTGAGGTATCCCGAATGTAGGAAGGCACTTCAATTACGTACCTGCGCAATACTTTATCCAAAAAGATAGAACTTTTTCTAAAGATAGACCCAATGATGAAAGATACATGGAGTATATATATGCACACAAAATAAATCCCACAGCACTCCGATGGTTCCAAAAAGTATGTGATTTATTCAGTCAACAGCTGCAACGTTTCCGTCCTGCTATAGGACCTTTTTCAAGCATGGAAACAGCAGGACGGAAACGTTGCAGCCGTTGACTGAATAAATCACATACTTTTTGGAACCATCGGAGTGCTGTGGGATTTCTTTTGCTTATGTTTATAATCCACGGATCTGGATTACCTGCTTGCACCCATTACCGTGTTGGAATCTGTCGCAGAGTGCTGCTTATCTCTACATATACCGTGGAGGAAATAAGTATTTGATCCCTTGCTGATTTTGTAAGTTTGCCCACTGTCAAAGTCATGAACAGTCTAGAATTTTTGATCACAGCCAAGTTTAAGGACGCGGACAGCCGTCCGAAACGCGTAGGCCCCCGAGGACACGCACCTCCACATTTCCACACACCCAGGACTAAAATGCAACTGGACTTCTCCCTTTTAACTTCGTTCCATTAAACTTGGAAAAGAAAAATCCATTTTAATTGCACCCAGCGCTGGATCCTACCTTCTTCCTTGCTTGTCAAACTACCGTTGTGCCGACACGAGGATCCGAGCGCTACCTACAAATCCACATCACACTGGAGTGTTAAGGTGAGCTGGAGGTTCCCTCCCCAGTTTCTATCTTTTTCTAGAATTTTTAGGCTAGGTTAATTTTACCAGTGAGATATAGATTATATATAAAAAAAAAAAAAGAAAATCACATTGTCAAAATTATATATATTTATTTGCATTGTGCACAGAGAAATAAGTATTTGATCCCCTACCAACCATTAAGAGTTCAGCCTCCTCCAGTCCAGTTACACGCTCCAAATCAACTTGGTGCCTGCATTAAAGACAGCTGTCTTAAATGGTCACCTGTATAAAAGACTCCTGTCCACAGACTCAATTAATCAGTCTGACTAACCTCTACAACATGGGCAAGACCAAAGAGCTTTCTAAGGATGTCAGGGACAAGATCATAGCCCTGTACAAGGCAGGAATGGGCTACAAAACCATAAGTAAGACGCTGGGTGAGAAGGAGACAACTGTTGGTGCAATAGTAAGAAAATGGAAGACATACAAAATGACTGTCAATCGACATCGATCTGGGGCTCCATGCAAAATCTCACCTCGTGGGGTATCCTTGATCCTGAGGAAGGTGAGAGCTCAGCCGAAAACTACACGGGGGGGAACTTGTTAATGATCTCAAGGCAGCTGGGACCACAGTCACCAAGAAAACCATTGGTAACACATTACACCGTAATGGATTAAAATCCTGCAGTGCCCGCAAGGTCCCCCTGCTCAAGAAGGCACATGTACAGGCCCGTCTGAAGTTTACAAATGAACATCTGGATGATTCTGAGAGTGATTGGGAGAAGGTGCTGTGGTCAGATGAGACTAAAATTGAGCTCTATGGCATTAACTCAACTCGCCGTTTTTGGAGGAAGAGAAATGCTGCATATGACCCAAAGAACACCGTCCTCACTGTCAAGCATGGAGGTGGAAACATTATGTTTTGGGGGTGTTTCTCTGCTAAGGGCACAGGACTACTTCACCGCATCAATTGGAGAATGGATGGAGCCATGTACCGTCAAATCCTGAGTGACAACCTCCTTCCCTCCACCAGGACATTAAAAATGGCTCGTGGCTGGGTCTTCAGCACGACAATGACCCGAAACATACAGCCAAGGCAACAAAGGAGTGGCTCAAAAAGAAGCACATTAAGGTCATGGAGTGGTCTATCCAGTCTCCAGACCTTAATCCCATCGAAAACTTATGGAGGGAGCTGAAGATCCAAGTTGCCAAGCGACAGCCTCGAAATCTTAATGATTTACAGATGATCTGCAAAGAGGAGTGGGTCAAAATTCCATCTAACATGTGTGCAAACCTCATCATTCAACTACAAAAACCGTCTGACTGCTGTGCTTGCCAACAAGGCTTTTGCCACCAAGTATTAAGTCTTGTTTGCCAAAGGGATCAAATACTTATTTCTCTGTGCACAATGCAAATAAATATATATAATTTTGACAATGTGATTTTATTTTTATTTTTTTTATATATAATCTATATCTCACTGGTAAAATTAACCTAGCCTAAAAATTCTAGACTGTCCATGACTTTGACAGTGGGCAAACTTACAAAATCAGCAAGGGATCAAATACTTACTTCCTTCACTGTATATATATATATATATATATATATATATATATATATATATATATATATATACACACACACACACACCTTTCATCATGATTAGAACTGGAAGTTGTTTGAATATAATAATAGTTGTTAAGAACCTATTCTGAACAAAAAACTCCTTTAATTCAGGCTTGGACAAATCTTACTTGGGTTAAGGTGCTATAACGCACTCTAAACCATAAGGCTGGTTTAACATAACCAGCCTTATATATAAAAAATAAAAAAAACACAACAAAAAACATCCTATATTGTTCAGGTCCCCCTTGTGCCGCCAAAACAGTTCTGACCCGTTGAGATATGGATGCCACAAGACCTCTGAAGGTGTCCTGTGGTATCTGGCGCCAAGACGTTAGCAGCAGATCCTTGAACTCCTGTAAGATGCGAGGTGGGGTCTCCATGGATCAGGCTTGTTTTTCAAGCACAACCCAAAGATGCTGAATCGGATTGATATCTGGAGAATTTGGAGGCCATGTAAACACCTTGAACTCGGAGATGTTGCTCCAACCATTCCATAACAATTTTTGCAGCGTGGAATGGCGCATTATCCTGCTGAATGAGGCCACTTATTGGGGAATACCGTTCCCATGAAGGGGTGTACTTTATCTGCAGCAAAATTTAGGTAGGTAATACGTGTCAAAGTAACATCCACATGAATGCTAGGACCCAAGGTTCTCTGCAGAACATTGCAAACAAGCATCACACTACCTCCGCCAGCTTGCCTTCTTCCCATAGAGGATCCTGGTGGCATCTCTTCCCCAGGAAAGTGATGCATACGTACCCGGTCGTCCACATGTTGTATAAGAAAATGTACTTCATCAGACCAGGCCACCTTCTTCCATTGCTTCTTGGTCCAGTTCTGATGCTTTTGTAATCATTGTAGGCGCTTTCAGAAGTGGACAGGGGGTCAACATGAGCACTGTGACTGCACTGTGGCTATGCAAGCTTTAAAAGCACGTTTTCCGAAACCTTTCGAGAAGAGTGCCAGCACTAACTATCAATTTGTGCTACAATAGCTTTTTTCTGGGATGAGATCAGATAGGCCACTGTTCATTACCCACACGCATCAATCAGCCTTGGGCGTCTATGACCCGGTCGCTAGATGTTCCTTGGACCACTTTTGGTAGGAACTAACCACCGCATACGGGGAACACCCTACAAAAACTGTCATTTTGGAGATGCTCTGATCCATTTTTGCCGTCACAATTTGGTCCTTGTCAAAGACGCTCAGATCCTTATGCATGCCTGTTTTTCCCGCCTCCAACAAACAACTTCAATAACGGACTGTTCACTTGCTGCCTGATACATCCCACCCCTTGACGGGTACAATGGTAACAATATAATCAATGTAATTCACTTCAGTCATAACATTAAAACCACTGACAGGTAAACTGTGTAACGTCCAGAATTGTAATGCACATTCAGAGGCATAGGTCTTTTAGTCCCTGATTCGGATTATCTGCTATGAAAAGTGTTGCAACTACATGTATGCACTAAAAAACAAAACAAAAACAACAGTCTATGGGTAGTCCAGCCTAATTGGGGGGGTTGATTGACTAAATATAAAGTCACATTTAAGTAATGCTTTAGTGAATAATTATTAAAGACTGGGGCACATTACCTTTATAAAATCCATATAATGTCTTTTGCTGTAAAACACAAAAAAGAAAAAACACAAAAAAGGTTTACACGTACACATTATAATAGATTTTTTAGTTTCAAAATATTTTTTTAATTGAGTTTGCGTGCAACAAGGAGGACGTAATCGGCTACGTCCTATAAGAAAATCAAATCGTATTAACAAAACAAAAAAAAACAAACAACCACTAATGATAAAGAAGAGCAAACTGAAAATACAGTATAAAAATACTAGACATTTGTATAGAAAGCGCATGAAAAATTCCTGGGGAGTGAATTTACATTACAAAAGAGGTTTACTTTAGAGAGTTAAAAATTATATATAGTTATATTTTATATATTTAAAAGTATCATGGAGACAAATCAATGGCTCATCGTACCATAGCTTGTGCTATATAAGAAAGCCAAGGTTGCCAAATGGATACTAAAAGGGTCATGTCGGGTAACGATTCGTTCACATTCCTTATCAGAATAGGAGTGATTCTGCGCTGAACAACTGGAAGTGAAAGTCGGCGATTTCCACCTTGAGGTAATATAAATACTGTTAGCAACGGTGATGAACTGTATGACTCTATGTGCTTTATTATTAGTGCCAGGGAGTTTGTCACCCAATAACAGTGCACTAGGTAACAGAGGGAAGTGTTAGTTAAAAATTCTTTCAATTATTGAGTGTAGACAACTTCAAGGATCTTTAGCCACCGGGCAATCCCACCAGATATACCATATGTCTCCTGACGAGTCACATCTCCTAAAACACCAGTCAGTCAAGGACATTTGGAAATATTTTGAGAAAAAAAAAAGTGGGTACATAATTGACTGAAGTAAATAGTATCGTGGTTTCCATAAGAGAAACTTAGTAACTACCCATAGTCAGGGTAGTGTAACAATGTTGCCGCTGTTCAGATGACATTACATACCCAATGTCAGCTTTTCATGGCTCTTATATATTTAGCTTTGTATAAGGAAGGGGAGCATTAAAGATCAAGTACAGATATAATGCCCTCAGAATATTGGTTGTTCTTGCAAATCTGTTCAAATGAGGGATGGGGATTAGTGACTGGTCTGGTGAGCGAGCGCACAAAATACAGAATCTCTTGATGTGGTGGGGAGAAGTTTTCTTCAGGATCATTTATATAGTTATTATATTGGAAATGGTGTTTCGGAGAATACGGATGGATTTCCACCATGGGGAAGACCTAGCATCCAAGCCAGGGAGGGAACATAGGATTATATCAAATAAATTTAGAAGAGGTGGAGCAGTTTAAAGGTTGTATTGGAAGAGTAAAGACCTCCAAACTCTACTCTATATGTAAAGTAGCACACAAATTATATAAGTGTATAGGAAAAAAACAAAAAAAAAAAACACTTTCTTGAAAGACGTACAAAAAAAAAAAAAAAGAAGTCACACAATGCACAAAAAAATAGTGCCAGCCTGTGCAAGGAGCGTATATATCAATATATGGGATTTGGAGCGCACAGTCATATATGAAGTACAGATGTCTACAAATGGGTATACAAACCAAGCAAAAGGTTGTTACAATTCATTAGATAAAGACAGTAGATGCACTTACAAATCAACACAGATCATGCTTAAACCAGGTCAGTCAAATAAAGGTAACACATTATGTGAACGTCAATATGATTAAGGATACATATTTGGTAATCGGGATAACACGTTAGGTTCAAACTTCTATAATGACTGGAAGTGGAGTACTAGAACAAACTGCCAAATAAGGATAACACATAATGTGGGCATCATATTTCTATAGTAGCTGGAGAGATAAGGAACGCCATCACATACCCATTGTAAAGCTCCTGCACAGGGAATGACGCCAAGCCCAATGCGCATTTCGGCTAATGCCTTCGTCCGGGGGTGGTGTCATCCCTTGTAAAGTACGCTTATCCAAATCAGTCTTTAGAGAAGATAAATTGCCATAAAATGGTGGGGACGTCAGACGTCGCATCACATTCCCGCTGAATACGTAAGCCGGAAGTGTGGTGGCGGCCTTCTTCGTATCCACTGCATGACCGCCAACAACTAAACTTCACGGTTTTATGGCAATTTACCTTATTTATTCTCATTTGGACGTTCACATAATGGGTTACCTTTATTTGACTGACCTGGTTTAAGCATGATCTGTGTTGAAGTGCATCTACTGTCTTTCGCTCATGAATTGAAACAACCTTTTGCTTTGTTTATATTGTCATTTGTGGACAGCCGCACTTGAAATAGGACTACACCCGTTTGCTCCAAAAGCCATATATTGATATACAGTATATACCATTTTTTGTGCAATGTATGACTCATTTTTACAAATTTTTGCATAAGTCTTTCAATAACGTGATTATTCTACATTTTCTATTCACTTATGTCATATGTGCACGATTTGACCTCTGAGGGATTTATTCAGTTTTGTTTGGGTCAATGCACCAAGTAATACTTGGTTACACTTTGATGTCCTATATGTAGAACTACCCTTTGCTACATGCTATTTTGGTTTATAAAACGTATTTGAGACATTTTCCTGTATGTACAAGTAAGTTTCCTGTATGTACAAGTAGGTTTCTATAAGTAAAGGCCTCACCGCCATTGAAACACTGAACCAATAATCCTTCAGGTTCTTAATTCCTCCACCAATTAGTCAGATTATCTGTTATATAGTTACATACATAGGTTAAAAAAAAAAAAAAAAAAAAAAAAAGAGGACATAGGTCCATCAGGTTCAACCTCTCTCAATAAATTACGGCATTCTTTGCTTAATTTACTATAACACGAAGCCCATCTTAAATAAATATGCATCTAGCCATTTTTTTTTTAAAATGCTGACATAGTATCTGCCATCACTACCTCTTGGGGAAAGGCATTCCATAGCTTGACCACTAACTGTAAAGTACCCTTTTCTTTATGGATGTCTGAAACATCTTACACACACACAATGGGTGTCCCCTGGTCCTTTGTAGATTCCTTGGAAGGAACAGATCATGTGCTAGTTCTCTGTATTGACCACACCTATACATATTAATAAGGTCCCATCTAAGACGCCTTTTTTCCAAGTTGAACAAGCCCAATTTTTCTAGCCTTTCATTGTAAGTGACACCTCCCATCCCATTCAATAATCTCGTTGCCCGCCTTTGAACCCTCTCCAGTTCTCCTATGTCCTTTTTACAATGTGGAGCCCAAAAACTGAATTCCATATTCTAGATGTGGCCTTACAAGGAATTTATAGAAAGGTAATATTACATTTGAATCCCGTGTTTTATCTCTCTTTTTATACACCCTAAAATCCTACTTGCTTTTGCAGCTGCTGCCTGACATGGAGTGCTGCTTAGCTTGTTACCAGAATACCCAGGTCCTTCTCCTGTTCCGTTATCCCCAGTTTTATTCCATATGACGAAATATTACACGTCGTTACAAGTCTATCAACCTCCTGCTCAGCACCAGCATCCAATAGCCGTTTATCACAGACAACGGCCCACAGTATTTTATGACAAAGTGGAGAGAGTAGTTGGTGAGATATGTGCTAAATGCATTAAAAGTCGCACACATCGAAAAAAAAATTGGCACGTTTTAACCCGTCAAGCAAAAAAAACCAATATATTTAGCCTAAACTAGGTCTTCTGGAAGCTCACTCCCACTTTTAATGTACATTTTCAAGTCTGATACAGTGAAGGAAATAAGTATTTGATCCCTTGCTGATTTTGTAAGTTTGCCCACTGTCAAAGACATGAACAGTCTAGAATTTTTAGGCTAGGTTAATTTTACCAGTGAGAGAGAGATTATATTAAAAAAAAACAGAAAATCACATTGTCAAAATTATATATATTTATTTGCATTGTGCACAGAGAAATAAGTATTTGACCCCTTACCAACCATTAAGAGTTCAGCCTCCTCCACGAGTCAACTTGGTGCCTGCATTTAAGACAGCTGTCTTAAATGGTCACCTGTATAAAAGACTCCTGTCCACAGACTCAATTAATCAGTCTGACTCTAACCTCTACAACATGGGCAAGACCAAAGAGCTTTCTAAGGATGTCAGGGACAAGATCATAGACCTGCACAAGGCTGGAATGGGCTACAAAATCATAAGTAAGATGCTGGGTGAGAAGGAGACCACTGGAAGATGGAAGACATACAAAATGACTGTCAATCGACATCGATCAGGGGCTCCATGCAAAATCTCACCTCGTGGGGTATCCTTGATCCTGAGGAAGGTGAGAGCTCAGCCGAAAACTACACGGGGGGAACTTGTTAATGATCTCAAGGCAGCTGGGACCACAGTCACCAAGAAAACCATTGGTAACACATTACGCCGTAATGGATTCAAATCCTGCAGTGCCCGCAAGGTCCCCCTGCTCAAGAAGGCACATGTACAGGCACGTCTGAAGTTTGCAAATGAACATCTGGATGATTCTGAGAGTGATTGGGAGAAGGTGCTGTGGTCAGATGAGACTAAAATTGAGCTCTTTGGCATTAACTCAACTCGCCGTGTTTGGAGGAAGAGAAATGCTGCCTATGACCCAAAGAACACCGTCCCCACTGTCAAGCATGGAGGTGGAAACATTATGTTTTGGGGGTGTTTCTCTGCTAAGGGCACAGGACTACTTCACCGCATCAATGGGAGAATGGATGGAGCCATGTACCGTCAAATCCTGAGTGACAACCTCCTTCCCTCCACCAGGATATTAAAAATGGCTCGTGGCTGGGTCTTCCAGCACGACAATGACCCGAAACATACAGCCAAGGCAACAAAGGAGTGGCTCAAAAAGAAGCACATTAAGGTCATGGAGTGGCCTAGCCAGTCTCCAGACCTTAATCCCATCGAAAACTTATGGAGGGAGCTGAAGATCCGAGTTGCCAAGCGACAGCCTCGAAATCTTAATGATTTACAGATGATCTGCAAAGAGGAGTGGGCCAAAATTCCATCTAACATGTGTACAAACCTCATCATCAACTACAAAAAAGTCTGACTGCTGTGCTTGCCAACAAGGGTTTTGCCACCAAGTATTAAGTCTTGTTTGCCAAAGGTGACCATTTAAGACAGCTGTCTTAAATGCAGGCACCAAGTTGACTTGGAGCGTGTAACTGGTCTGGAGGAGGCTGAACTCTTAATGGTTGGTAGGGGATCAAATACTTATTTCTCTGTGCACAATGCAAATAAATATATATAATTTTGACAATGTGATTTTCTGTTTTGTTTTATTTTAATATAATCTCTCTCTCACTGGTAAAATTAACCTAGCCTAAAAATTCTAGACTGTTCATGTCTTTGAAAGTGGGCAAACTTACAAAATCAGCAAGGGATCAAATACTTATTTCCTTCACTGTAAGTAAAAAGTCACAAAATTTTCAATGGTACTTTTAAAAAGTTACATTTTATGCCATAAACTGGAGCGAACACATTGATAACTGTGAGGCATTGCGTTCAGTCCTTGTTTTTTGTCGCATGGTCCAGTCTATGAAAACATTAATTTTGTCAGTTATGCTTACACCAGTTTTGTACAAAACATTCTGATAATTGCCGACACTCACTTTCTCAGTGATCAGTCATCGGACATCGGCAATTTCTGTGTAATACTAATTTTACTTAAGTTGTCCTACTGGTCATAATAAACTGGCCATATTTACTGTATAAAAAGCATACGGTACTTAGTCTGCTGTGTGTATTTCTGTGGTTTCAGAGTGTAAAACTGCTGTAAGTATGACATATTGGTTAATTATGCTTGTTTAACAGTAAATGCAAACATGACAATGAAAGGCTTAAGCAAGAGTATAGATAGAATAAGCAGGTGTGACAAGGAGTGCAAGTTAGATAGCAAGTGTACAGTGAGCTCATCACTACCAATTTAATACAATGTCATGTAGAATTTACTTACTATGAATTAAATTTTTTGATCTTACGCTATAAACAATACAAAAGCTGCAGATTTACTTGGGCTATTGATAAGTTATAACTACTTTTGGAAGGGGGCCCTTCTAACTTTTGCTATGAGACTCAGATTTCCATGTACACCACTGCCAACCTCTGATACACATATTTGTATCATATACACATGCCTGAACATAAACGGAACAAGTGTCTGTTTGTAATGATTTTGTTTTAATTAGATTAATTCTCCCCTTATTCTTTTTAGTGATCGACCTTGAAATATTCAAGAAACTTACATGTTTTATTCCATTTAGATGTTGTTCTAGCTGGTAGGGGGATGTGCACGCAATTCTGCAATCCTACAGAGAAGGAAAAGTACATCACTATCCATGAAGACGATGGAATACATACCGGACAACAAGACAATCTGTAAATGCTTTACATTTCTTGGTTGCCTTGGGCCACGTTCAGATTCCGTACCCAAAATTTGAAACAAAGTACAGTACAATACATGCGAATAGGGTTTTCAAAACCGCAATTCACACATAGCTGTTTCTCCGCTGTGGATTTGAGAGCATGCAGCATATTTTCAAATGTGCACCATGCCTATTATGACGTGGATTTGCCTATTGCAGACTTTGCTGCAGATTCGCCACAGTATTTGCGTAAGAAAAAAAATAAAAATCTGTTATGTCTGAACTTACCCCTGAAATCTGCTGTTCACCTTTGGAAATTTCTAATCAAAAATTATTTGCAAAGTTGGTGCATTAGTACATTGGGTGACAGACCATTGACCTATATTGTTGCCACTAGGAGGCGTGACACTAAGGCCCCATCCACACGACCGTAGATTTAGTCTAATTACGGACCCATTCATTTCTATGGCCGACGGACACCTTCCCATATATTTACGGCAATGCTATAGAAAGGCTCCGCAGAAGATAGGACCTACTATTTTTTGGGTTTTATTGACCGTGCTCCTTGATATGAGAGCACGGCCCGGAAATACCTGTGGATGTCAGCGGCTGGCCGTGCCCGTAATCACAGACTGGGATTACGGGCACGGTCGCGTTCATGGGGCCTCAGAATAGACAAGTGTTGGCCCCTCCTACAGTATATACCCCTCCTACGGGCATTGAGCTAGAAAGTCTGCACAGGAGCAGTAGGAGATTTAGAACACAAAAGAATGTTAATGCCAGAACCATAGAAGAAAACCCACGTCCAACAGACAGCCTTATGAACTTCATAACAAAAAAGGATGGGATCTGTGTCCCCCAATGGACTGGACAAGAAAGGGATTTTACAGCAACTGCTCAAAAGATCATATTTTCTTGCTTGTCTCATTAGGGGACACAGACCATGGGACGTCTCAATTTGAACCGAAATGAAAAAAGAAAAAAGCATCTACCCCACAGATGCCTGCAACACCCTGTGAACAAGGGAATCATCAAGGTATGCACCCTGTAAAATTTGGTGAACATGTGAAAAGACATCCAGGTAGCCGCCTTGCATAGCTGATGGCCCATAACCCAGAAAGTACCAACCAACCTAGTGGAATAGGCTATAATCCAGAATGAGGGTTCCTGCCCTTTGAGCAGGTAGACTTTGCGAATAGCCAAGTCTGGTCATCAAGCGATTGTAGCCTAAGAGGCCACCAAGCCCTTCCTCAGACCCTCTAGGATCACGGACATAGAGTCGGAGTGGTGAAAGGAGGAAGTGACCGATCGGTTGACCCGCAAGGCGTGGACCACATTGAAATAAGGGCACTGTGTGAAGCGCACCCCCATATTTGACGCTCCATTAAGATGAGGCAAACAACAAGAGGGTTGTCAGCTCTCACTGAGGTGTTCAAATAGAGCCAACTGCATTGCAGAGGGAATGAAAGTCCATTTCCAAAGACAGAGTTTAGGGCCGACTGGGGGACACCACGTGTGCAACCCCCCCCCCCCCCCGCAAAAGAAAACAAACCAAAACCCTGACGCGGATACCTGCACCTCAAGAAAACGGAGGGCAAGCGCACGAACCTACCACAGGAGGAACACCAAGAGCCTGGGCAAAAAGAAAACCAACGGAGGAAGGTGTCCCAACGGAGGAAGGTGTCTATCTTTACTGCAATTGTCTTCCAAGTTCGGTGATAAATGTGGGCCCAAGAAGACTTCCAGGCCTTCAACATAGTTTGGATCACCTGCTGAAATGAGTATAAAAGAGGCCCTTGACAAGAGCAGATCGTGCCGACGAGGTAAGCACCAGGGAACGTCAGCTAGTAACGCCACCACATCGGCATACCAACAACGGCACGGCCAGTGCGGAGACGAGCATTGTCAGAATTCCTTCGGCCTTGATCCTCCTGAGGAGCTTAGGAAGGAGAGGCAGCAGAGGAAAAACACGTAAATCAGGTTGAAGTGATCCCATGGAGGGAGAGTGTCTACTGCAAATGCCTCAGGATCCTGAAACCTGGAAATTAAGAGGGGGACCTGCCAATTGAGTTGATATGCCAGCAAATCCCCACCTGAAACAGACTTGTTTGATTGTCTCGTGATGAAGGTCCCACTCCCCAGGGTCGACCCATTCGCAACAGATAATCCACAAACTAATTGTGGACAACCGAGAATAAGGACTTGCTAAGAGAGCAGGGACCAGACTACGTGGTGCATCCATGATTCTGGAGAGGACCTGCCAGCTCCTGAAAAAGGATTTGGCAGTCTAGGGAATCCAGAGGACGTTTTTTACCGGGAGAGGAACGCCCTCTGAAGCAGACGAGTGTGAAACCGGGCAAAAGGGAATGGCCTAGATGGAAGAACATTCATACAAGGTGGAGATGGGAGTGCCCCATTGTAGAGTACGGACTCCTTGCTGCAGTTTCCCTGGAGGAATGGACATCCAAGCCGGGTGTCGAACACGATTCTCAGTATAGGGAGTCTCCGACAGGGTGTCAGCAGGATTTGGATTGGTTGTCAAACTATCTCAAGGGTATACAGAATAATTTATAAAGCTGGTACTTTATGATGAGGTTGTCCAGATAGGGGACAACTGAAATGCCCCCAGAACGAAGCAGAGCCATGACGCAAAAGGAATTTTTTCGAAAACCCACGAGCCGCTGACATGCCGAACGGGAGGGCCACAAGCAGGTAGTGGTGTTGAAGAACTGCAAATCACAGGTAGCACCGGTGGGATGGGCAAATGGGGATATCCCCGATGGATGTGCACTGAGGAGAGGAAGTCGCCCCCCCCCCGGTCCATGGAGGCGGTCGCCTAAGGGAGGGAGTCCATGTAGAAATGTCTGATCTTGACAAAGGCGTTCAGGCATTTTAAGCCCAGATTTGGACGAACAAAAAGATGAGTAAAACCCAAGAAACTCTTGTACCTTGAAAGAGAGAGTTCACGGTTCGAAGAGAGTCAGCTGCCTTGGCAGGTGACCGAGGGAGTGTGGACTAAGAACTTGTTGGGTGAGACTACTTCTCTCACCCAGTTGTCCAATTAAGCCAGACGCCCGTGAACCGAGGAATCTGCGAAAGGGCCAAGGTCCCGGTTTTCTGGGATTAGGAGCACGACGGGCCTTAGTTTGAGGCCGGTGAGTGCTTTTCCTACCTGCTGCTTCCGAGGGGATTGCGTCAAAGTAGGCTCCAAAGAGATGGGAGCCAACAAAGTAAAGAGTCGCCAAGGAGAATTTAGAAGCTGTATCGGCAGACCAGAATTTGAGCCATGCTTTGCACAGATATTTGGTAGCATCAGATAGCTGTTGAAAGGAGATTCCCCAGATCTTCAGTGGGCGCCCTTGAAAGGAGACCATGACAGAATTGGCGAATCCATTCAGTAGAGGCTCTGCTCACTATTGCGGAAGCAACGACTGGCCACAAGGCCAAACCAGTAGCCTCATAGGAGGACCTGGAGTAGGAGTCAATAGGGCGGGACAAAGGATCAAGGAAGGAGACAGAGTCTGCCATAGGAAGGGTAGTGGTCGCGGCCAGGCAGGAAATATGCTCTGGAAAAAAGCTACGCAAGATCCAGGCATCTAGCTACATTTCTTATTAAGAGGTTTCCATTCCTTGGAGACTACCTATTCAAACGAGTAGGAGGGCAAAGATTGGTGCAATCGCCTGGGGCTAAGGAAGGTGACCATCTCCACAAGAGAGATAGGTGCACATTTGTGATATGTAAGGTTTCTCACTGTAGTGATAAGAGTGTCCACCGTTTGAGGACAGCTTGTAATCCAGCTCTGAACTGAAATCCAAAAGTTCACTGTGCGTGTGCGTTGAGGCAGGTGAGACGGCATGGCTCTTACTACTTTACGTGGCTTGCAGCGGGAAGACTTGGATGGAGATTCTCCAGAAGGTTGGTCATCAACTTCAACCAAGAGGTTCATAATGGACTGGGTGACATTGGAGAGGTCATCGATGACACTAGAAAGGGAATGCGCCAAATGCAGTTCAACTTCAGCATTAGGCGTGGGCATTGCTGGGGTTGGCTGACATGGTTGGACCACAGGGTGAGCATTTTTCAGATGCTTGGTCTGGAGGCTGGCCTGTATCGCACAGAGGAGTAGGTTGACCACATGAGAATTTTTGGCCACATGTGAAACAGGCAGAGTGAACTACATAAGGCAGCTGTCGGAAGGATTTTCCTCTAGCTTCTGACATGGCAGTATAAAAAGTCACCATGTTCCTCAGTTACAACTGGGAAAAAAAAATATATAGTGACTGAGCCCACTCAATATACTGCAAGAGGCAGGGAAGTTCCTGCCATGTGCCAGCTGCAGTGAGGTGGTACACTGCTGGGGAGCAAAGGGGGACGACCGAGGAGCTTGCGCTTTTGTCCCTTTTGTCTTTGGCATGGTAGTGGGACAACAGTACGCCCGCCAGACGTTGGGGAAAATAGGGGGACAGAGTCACCCGTAAACCTGCTGGAATATAAGAGGAGAGAAAAAAAACCACAAAAAAGCAACACAGCCTGCTGTACATGCAGGGGTACCTGCCTCCTATGGACACTGAGCGAAGACAGACTAGCTCGGTGTCTGTAGGAGGGGTATATACTGAAGTTGGGGCCAACATTTTCATATTCTTAGTGTCACGCCTTGTAGTGGCAACAGCATATACAGTTCGGGCCAGAATTATTTGGACAGTTACAAGTTTTGGCATTTTAGCGGTTTACCAAAATATATTGAATATACAGGTTTATAATCAATATGGGCTTAACGTGCAGACACTCAACTTTAATTTAAGGGTATTTACATCCTAATTTGAGGAAGGGTTTAGGAATTACAGCTCTTTAATATGTAGCTGCCTCTGGAGGAAACCCAGCGTTTGGTGATGTCCATGGGTTCCAGACTTCAGGCAGTCATTCCCTGCAAAGTATTCTCTACAAAGTATGTAAAAAAATAATATTTTTATTTTATTTATGGTAATGTTAATTTGTCCAATTACTTTTGAGCCCTGAAATGAGGGGGCGGTGTAGAAAAATGGTTGCTGTACCCATGGTTTTTAAAGTTATTTTATTTACATAATTTTGAAAGGATAAGAGCTCATTCAGACTCTGTATACGCAGTGCTCGGAAGGCACAATCTTATACCACTGTATAGGCATAGGGCGGAATATGTTATCCATAGAATCACATTGGACAAAAACCTATTCTGTACGGTATACATTTTTTGCGGTGGACCTCTGTCTAGGAAAGTGCAGGCTGCTGCACTTTCCTATACAGTTGGGGAAAAAAAATAAAATAAAAAAAGCAACGCATACTGGCCCGGCAGAGACCAAAATAGATACTCTTAACAGGGAGACGTTCCTGACATATACATTAAACATAGTGCTCAGACAATGTGCACGGAGCTTTATCAATCACAGCCTCAAGACCTCCACGGATACATACAACCAACTCGTTAAGGGGGGGGGGGGACGGACCGAAAACCATCCACCGCAGATGTAACTCCTAAAGCATACCATCAGCTGATATAATATAAAAAAATTAGCAAGGAAGCAGCACCCAAAATGAAAGTGAATTTATTCACCAGACATCCAATGCAACGGTTCACCTTCTCAATGAAGGTGGTGAAACGTTGCATTGGATGTCTGGTGAATAAATTCTCTTTAATTTTGAGTGCTGCTTCCTTGCTCATTTTTTTTTTTATATATCTTACAAGGAGAGGTTGAAGCCACAGTGCTGCTCCAACCTTTTATTTATCTTCCCATCAGCTGATCTATTAATCTATCTTGCAGCAATATGCATCATCATACTACTATTATTTTTTAATTATAAATAATGAAATAAATAGAAAGCCTAGGAGGAGCAGCTTGCACCGCTATCTCCAAGGGTGCATTTGGCCTGTAATATAGTTGTGCAAGTGATTCCTTTGAACTAAGCAGCCACAGAAGCAAGATGAAAGGAATATACACAAGATTGACAGACATGGAGAGGAGAGAGAATGAAGTGTTTGCATATACAGATGCACATAGTATTTTTTCACCACAGGCAAATTTTAGACTGTGGCATACAGGGCCGGCGTCAGCACCCGGGCAAATGTCGGGGCCCACTAGGCCGCCGTGTGGTTTACGCCGCCCACCTGCTTAAATTAACTATAGCCGTCCGTGGTAGATTGCAGGGAGGAGCAGATAAAAATAATTTAAAAAAAACTCACCCAAACACGTTCCCACAACGAGCTGAACGGTCCCGTCACTGCCTTCTTACTGGTATTTGGCGCCGCTCGCATCCACAACAATGTATTGCGCCGCAGATGACGTAATCATGTCACGCTGATGTGATTACGTCATCTGCGCCCACCGCTTTGTTATTGTGGATGTGAGCGGCGCCAAGTACCAGTAAGAAGGCAGTGACGGGACCATTCAGCTCGGCGTGGGAATGTGTTAGGTGAGTTTTCTGAAAAAGTTTTTTTATTGGAGCAAAGGCACCAAACTGGGGGATTAGCTTTTATATAGGAGCACAGACAACGGACTACCTTCCATATGGGGGCATGTATGTATGTATGGCCATGTATGATATGGTCTGGTGGGCCCTGTATCTAAGCCTACTACATGTTAGGCTTAGATATAGGGCCCCAGCAGACAGTAATCTTATACAGTATGAGATTACTGTCTGCTGGGGCCCTGTATCGAAGCCTACCTTGTGGTAGGCTTAGATACATGGTCTAACAGACAGTATCACACATGGGCCCTGTACCTAAGCCTACCACATATGTTACCCAAAAAATTCTGTGCTTGTTTTTTTATAGGTTTAGTCGTTGGACTACGTCGGATTCAAGGACTACTTCGATGACTGCTTTTTTTTATTTTCAATAAAATGGTTAATAAGGGTTGTGTGTGTGGGGTTTTATTTCAATAAAATATTTTTTCTATGTCTTTGTATTTTCTTTTAAAACTTTTATTACTGCCGCCCTAGTAATGGCTGCTGGCTGATTGACAGCGTCCATTACTAAGGCAGGGCTTAATGTTAGCCATTAAAAAGGCTAACACTAACCCCCATTATTACCCCGGTACCCACCGCCGTTGGGAAGAGCCAAGTACGAACCAGTACCCGACCATCTGCAACGACGGCCAGTCATTGGGGCGGCCGCAGGCAGGTATTATTAGGCTGGGGAAGGCCAAAAACAGTGGTCCTTCCAACCCTGGTATTGCTAGCCTGCTGCTGCTGTGTTGTATCTGCCTGGTTATGAAAAATGGGGGGGACCCCAAGTAATTTTTATTTTTTTAAATAATTGGAAAAAACGACATAGGGTTCCCCCCAATTTTTCATAACCAGCCAGATACAACACAGCTGCAGTGTGCTACAGGTATGCGGTACCGTATACACATATATATACACACACACACAGAGTTTTTGGGGGGTGGACATATGTTAGTACAAGGATACTTATTGCTGGGGCCCTGTATATAAGTCTATCATGTGTGATACGGTCTGTTGGGCCATGTATCCAAGCCTATCATCATGTGTGATACTGTATGCTGAGACAATGCATCCAATTATTTCCAGCGGTGTAGCTATAGGAGCCTTAGTCTTATAGATATGATATCTCCGATATGTATGTAAAAGTTTATTTTTCAGGGGGCGCGGGGAAAATATGTCTCAGGGCTTTCTGCCCCTGATCTTTTAGGATCCTAGCAGCGCCCCTGGGCCTAACTAAGGGGGCCTTACTAATATATAGGGACACAACTAATATATGGAGGCACGAAAGAGAACTACTATTCTTTAGGGGCAAAATGGGACATTACTACTGTGTGGGAGCACATAGGGAGATATTAGGGTATGTTCACACGTAGTGACCAAAAAAGTCTGAAAATACAGACCTGTTTTCAGGCGAAAAAAGCTCTTGATTTTCAGATATTTTTATTTTTTTTAACAACTCGCGTTTTTCGCGGCGTTCTTTACGGCCGTTTTTGGAGCGGTTTTTCAATGGAGCCAATGAAAACCGCCTCCAAAATCGTCCCAAGAAGTGACATGCACTTCTTTTGACGAGCCGTCATTTTGCGCGCCGTATTTTGACAGCGACGTGTAAAATAAAAGCTCGTGGGAACAGAACATCGTAATTCCCATTGAAAGCAATGGGCAGATGTTTGTAGGCATAATGGAGCCGTTTTTTCAGGCGTAATTCGAGACGTAAAACGCCCGAATTACGTCTGAAAACACTAAGTGTGAACATACCCTTACTGTGTAGGGAGTAGAAAGGTGGCACTAAAACTGAACCATAACTATTTTCTTATCGTTCACCTTTTTTGGGGGGATTGGTGCCCTGTAAGGGACAGTATAGGTGGTATTGGTAGAGGCCGTTTATAAACAACACTTTTACCTCTAATTCCTCTAGGTACTGAAATACTCAAGCCTACAGATACCAGGTCTTCCGGAAATCACAACCTCCGTGTAACAGGTACGTCAAGATTCACACATCGCAGAAACGGCACTATCTGTATTCATTAGCCCAAGACTTACATGTGAATGTTAAGTGATCCATGGTTACATCCTTCTGGCATTATGTTTCTGCCTTTATACTGCCGCCGCTCGAGTTGCACTGCAAACGGGCCCACTAAGGTTCTGTCGCCAAAGGGCCCATATAAACCGGGAGCCGGCCCTGGTAGCATACACCGCTAAATTAAAGTAAATAAGTAACAGGCAACCGAAGAGTTGAAAATCCCCTTGTTTTAGACCCCTGCTACGTCTCTGCAGTCTTCCAATTATTTCTGTGAGTGGGAGGGCTCATAGCATGCCCCACGTACCAGCACAGCAGTGTGCTTGGACTACAGGGTAACAAATAAGTGCTAAGCTTTACAAATAGAGAGGAGCAAGGCTTCATTCAATAGTAGACTACGCTATTGATTCCGTCAAAACGACGGAACCCCTGCACAACTGAGACAAACGGAAACCATTGGCACTGGATCGGTCACCATTGAAATCAATGGTGATGGAAACAGAAACCTATGCTTTCAGTTTGTGTCAGTCAGGGCTCCGTTCCGACGGAAAGCTCAGACGGAACGGAGCCCTGACGCAGAGGTGAACGAAGCATTAGATGCCTTCCAAGCTACAGTGCATGCCTGGAGCCATCCTATTCATTTAGATGAGAGGCCAATGTAGTAGCCGAATCAGCAAACAGGGACACCTCTACCACGCATGCATTGCCACCCTTATCAGTACCTCTGGTTGCGGCGTCTTTTGGATATTAAATGAAACACCAGAACTCCATTTGAAGCTAGGTAGGAAGACTTCTGTTGAACTGGAATCTTTAGATAATCTCATTAGGTAGTTAAAATAGATACAAGCGGTGTGTTGGGAATACCTTTAAACCCTCTGTATTAGTAATTATGTAAATTTAAATAAACTAGTATATAAATGTTATATATTCTAGTCTCCTATTACTTCATAAGATGTTTGCCCATGGTCCGTAAATACTGTATATTAACAATAAATGGGACACATGTTGGACGAAGGAAAGATCTTCCCATCTATAGCCAACATAAATTTTGCACAATAATGACGATAAGGATTCCTAGATATTCGCCTGTGACAAACAAGTACAGATAATAGCTCTTGGCCACATAATGAGAAATTCCGCCTGTCGGCAGGGTTCATAGAAAATGATAATCTATAAAATGTCTACTAATTGTAACATCCAGTATCAATTATTCCTACGATTCAACCAAAGAATGTTGGATTGTAGAGATAATCACCACATGTAAATGTCATAATAATCTGGACCGTTCAATCTGATCATTGTTTGACCTATATAAAAATGTACCTGGCTCAATAATCATTACAATAGTGTTGTGTAAATGGCAATTGAGGAATATTAGAGATACATTTTTCTAAGACAGGAATCCTTTCCCATCCCATCAAATAATCCTATCTCTGCATGTAAATAGGTAAGAGGACCTGACTTTCTGCCACGTATCTGCGTGACAGTCGCCATTGAAGTCTAGGGATAGTGAAGGAAACCGTTGCGTGATGGAAGTGCTGATCCTCTCCCTTTTTGCCCTGGGTTTACTGGAGTATTAAGTGACACTGGACCTCACATTTCAGAAATGTATGACATCTCTATGATATTTTGCCGGAATAATCCTTAGATCAGAGACCCTAACCAATCAGACATTTGTGGCATATTTATAGATAAACAAGATATATTTCTGAATTCCAGAGAGAATTATACTTCCCTTCATTCTATCATGTATTAATAAATTCTCTATTTTGTTAACGGCAATAATTCGGTGAGATGTATCAAAACTGGCGCAAAGGAAAAGTAAAAGGTATTTTCTGGTTGGCTGCGATGGGTAACAACTCCCCTTTTCCTTTGCAGCTATTTTGATTTCTCCCTCATTGTCTTTTTACTAATTTCAATAAAAAATGTTCAACCTTAGTCCTAATTCAGTTTTTTGCAGGCAAAAAATAAATAAAAATCTGCCTCCAGGAAAACCGCAGTGGAAAAAATGCTCAGAAACTAATGTCGCAGGTATTTTCTGCCTCCCATCAATGGGAGGTCAGAGGTGGAAATCGTGGCAAGAAAGAACATGCCACATTTATTTTCCCCACGAATATCCAAAAGCTGCCCGGGAGTAAGAAACGCCTCTGCCTTCCATTGAAATCAATCTGGGGCGATTTCGGACATTTTTTGGTGCGTATTCCGACGTAGTTTCCGTGTCAAAATCAGCGCCAAAAAACTCCATGTGAACTGAGCCTTAGATTGACTTGCCCATCAACACAGAAACTCCACTGTGTGGTGAAGTTAGATATATGGGGAAATATAAATGTTAAAGGAACAGTGTCATCAGAAATAATTTTTTTATATGTTAAAGATGTTAGTGCTTTATTAAAAACTTTTATATTTATTTGTGTGTTTGTGTTTTACTTTTTCTTATTTTTACACTTTTTCTTCCCTATGGGGGCTGCCATTTTTTGTTCCATTTCTGTGTGTGTCGATTAACGACACATACAGACATGGAATACGGCAGCCACAGTCCCATAGGGACTGCGAACGGCTCCCGTCCCATTGACTGCAGTGTACGGCGTCTGTGTGGGAACTGCGCATGCGCCGCTCCCACACAGTCCTATTCGAAATTGGCGCCGTCCGGCGCCATTTTCCTGTGGACCGGAAGTCGCGGCCGGACAGTAATATTACTACTTCCGGTCGCGGCTTCCGGATTTCTGCACTTGCACCAGCGGCAGCAAACGGAGCGGACGGGCCGGAGGGAGCCGCGGCGGCAGGAGCAGGTAAGAGATTTCAATGTATGTTCGTGTTTGTGTGTGTTTACTACTGTATGTAAACCTACTACACTGTGGGTTAGCTCAAAAAATGGCGACACACAGTGTAGGAGGTTACACCGTTCAAACCCCTCGTTTATCCCGGCACTAGCCAGGATAAAGGAGGGGGGGATGCTGAGAGCTCACTAGAGCGAGGGCTGTTAACCCAATGCTGCAATGCTGCAATTTTGGGAACAGCGCCATCTAGTGACCAAAAATGGGTAGTATTATAAATTAGAAATAATTTATAATATTTCCTGGACTCGTGCAAAAAAATAAAAAAAATTTGAACAATGTTTAACCACCCACACACTAAATGTTTAATTTTTAAAAAAAAAACATGTTTTTCTGGCAACACATTCCCTTTAAGTGTCAAATCGAAGACCTGTCAAAAGCAGCACAAATTGTGATGCCATTTAATCACTTTAATTTATGGTCGGAACTTATTTTTTGATGGGTCCAGGGATTAAAGCTGAAGAGTTTACTTACCTAATAGGCATATCTGTCTGTGTTCTGCTAAAGGGTAATGCCCTCCGATCTACTAGGTTATCAATACTGAACATATTCAAGTGTATAATAGGGAGTCTGTGGCATTTAAATGTGTTACCGGCGTAGTATGATACTAAGGTTATATATAGAATACCTAGGCAGGGTTGCTAACCGTCCGTTAATTCATGGACAGTCAGTGAAATTACAGGACTTTTGGCAACTGTCCGTTGTGTCCGGAATAAAAAGAATGTGTCAGTGATTTCTATATTTTTTTGTTATCCAAAGTGCTGCGCATGTGAAAGTTGTATGTGCCTTCGTCCCACGCAGGCTGCATGATGACCTCATGTAGTACATTGTTAGCAGCCTCCCAGCCTCTGTGCACCGTGTCTGGTGTGTAGTACTAGCAGGGGCCTCCTGCCCGCCAGAGAGGAGCGGAAGGACGACAACGGAGAGCAGGAAATCCTGGACAGCCAGCAGAGAGTGCGGCTTGGCTGGGACCTGACAGGTGGCACAGGAGAATATGCTGGGCTGCTGTTACTTCAGCTTGTACTGCAGATGTGTGAAGCCCCTGCCCGGCGGCCTGCTCTGTATGCAATTCACTGCCCAGCAGCTGTACAGGTCAGCAGCACCCGGCTCCTTCACGGTGTCTGCACTGCTGACCTGTATAGCTGCTGCTGCTGAAAGGTCTCCTGAACCCTGTACAGCCCAGTACTCCCTTGATATCCCCTTCAGCTCCTAATCTCCCTCTGTATATTCTCCCCCCAGCACTGGAGCACCACCCTGTGCTGAAGAAGTGAGAGGAGACAGAAGTTGCCCAAAGAGCAGATTACAGGAAGGAGATCAGTGTCAATGTGTCTAAAGCCAAAGAGGTTTGTGTGTTGGATCCATTTGTGTGTATATGTAGTATGCGTGTGTATGTAATATATATATATATATATATATTAATCGGTATATTCTGTCTATATATGTAGTATGTGTGCATGTATATGTAGTGTGTGTGCAGTATGTATGTATGTAGTGCGTGTATATGTAGTATGTAGCTATATCTCTGGTGATCCATGTTACACTCTTTATAAATTAAACCGATCTACCTAGAGCTGGGTGCTTCTTGTCTGCAAGTTTCAGTGCCGCAGCCTTGAACTGAACCAGAACATTACTAAAAGTAAAAATGCAGAGTTGAACTGAACCTATTATCATAATTTTTTAACGATGATCACTTTCTAATTCACAATTAACTTAGCTTAGGCTCTGTTCACATCTGCATTGGAGTCCCATTCTGACGTTCAGTCAGGGGTCCCTATCAGAACGGGACACTGAGCAGACACAGACGGAAACCAGAGGTTTCCGTTTCCATCACCATTGATTTCAATGGTGAAGGAGCCGGTGCCCGTGGTTTACGTTTGAGTCTTTTGTGCACCGGACCCGTCGTTTTGCCGGAAGCAATAGCGTAGTCGACTATGCAATGTTGGGCAAGTATAAGGGGATCATGGATTTGTTTAAAGGGTCTGAATTTAGGGGGTCTGTATTAGTTTAGTGGGTATGGTCTGTATTCAAGGGGTCTGTTAGTTTAAGGGGATCTGGTGTCTGTATATTTAGGGGGTCTGCATTTGGGGGGGGGGTTTGGTCTCTTAGTTTATATGGGTCTGTACGTAGGGAGTCGGGTTCTGTATTCGTTTAGAGAGTCAGGTATGGGGTCTGCATTCTTTATGGTGGTCTGTATTTAGGGGGCCTGGTCTGGGGTCTGTATTAGTTTAGGGAGACAGGTCTGGGGTCTGTATTTAGAGGTCGGGACCAAGGTCTGTATTTAAGGTGCTTGTTCTGGGGTCTGTATTTTGCTAAGGGGGTTCTGGTCTGGGGACGGCAATAGCTTAGAAGTTCTGGGGGTCTGTATGCACTTTAATTTATTAGTCTGAGTAAAAGGGGTTGTCCGGTCACATCGATAAGTCATCAGTATGAAAAACCGGAACGCAACCCCTTTAATTTATGGTCCTGGGCCTTGGTGTCTGAATTTTTGTGTTTCTAGAGAGGCTGGAAATGTCTGCAGAAGAGGAGCAGAGATGTCTCATCAAGAGAAGTCGCTATACCGGTTTGTGTCAGATGGAGAATAAGAGAGAACGACTCCCATCAGAGAGGATCTGTCTCTCCACAATGTCCACTTGGTCAAAAATTAAAAACACGCCCAGTTGGGCATTAAGAAAGTCATTAGCATAAATCCAAAATAGGTCGTAACGCCGTCAAAATTGATAGTTTATCTAAATTTAAAAAAACACTGCTGTAATCTACATTACAGCGCCGATCACATTATGTAGAAGACAGGACACTTATAATGTGGTGACAGAGCCTCTTTAAAGAGGCTCTGTCACCAGATTTTGCAACCCCTATCTGCTATTGCAGCAGATAGGCGCTGCAATGTAGATTACAGTAACGTTTTTATTTTTTAAAAACGAGCATTTTTGGCCAAGTTATGACCATTTTCGTATTTATGCAAATGAGGCTTGCATAAGTACAACTGGGCGTGTTTAAAAGTAAAAGTCCAAGTGGGCGTGTATTATGTGCGTACATCGGGGCGTGTTTACTACTTTTACTAGCTGGGCGTTCTGATGAGAAGTATCATCCACTTCTCTTCAGAACGCCCAGCTTCTGGCAGTGCAGATCTGTGACGTCACTCACAGGTCCTGCATCGTGTCGGCACCAGAGGCTACAGTTGATTCTGCAGCAGCATCAGCATTTGCAGGTAAGTAGCTACATCGACTTACCTGCAAACGCCGATGCGGCTGCAGAATCATCTGTAGCCTCTGGTGCCGGTGTCCTCGCTCGTCTGACACGATGCAGGACCTGTGAGTGACGACACAGCGTGATCTCTCGAGAACACGGCTGTGTCTGCACTGCCAGAAGCTGGGCGTTCTGAAGAGAAGTGGATGATACTTCTCATCAGAACGCCCAGCTAGTAAAAGTAGTAAACACGCCCCGATGAACGCACATAATACACGCCCAGTTGTACTTTTACTTTTCAACACGCCCAGTTGTACTTTTGCAAGCCTCATTTGCATAAATACGAAAATGGTCATAACTTGGCCAAAAATGCTCGTTTTTTAAAAAATAAAAACTTTACTGTAATCTACATTGCAGCGCCTATCTGCTGCAATAGCAGATAGGGGTTGCAAAATCTGGTGACAGAGCCTCTTTAAGCTTAAACTGCATAAAACAAGAGATCCCCTTTAAATTCCCAGAAAAATGCCTTTAAATACACTTCTGTTTTAAAACTTTATTTTTTTTTACTTGTAATATATTGGCATATGTATAAATTCCAGTAGATTAAGCCTATGCTTAGAAATATGCAGTTATCTGTTAGGCCATTCCGAAGTTAATTTAGGTTTGATATTTGGCTCTAGGGATTGTGTTTCTTCTAGGTCCTCACTGCATCTGGGCATCCAATGTCTTGTATGTTGTGAGCAGGAATAATTTCCTGCATAGTGCCATACATCTATGTCCTGGTTGCAGTGCGAGCACAGCAGTCGTGCCTACATGATCACCCGTGGGGAAGTGGCTGCGATTTACAGCCAAGATTAGAGACAACACAAAGCCCTTCAGACGCGGTGATCAAATGTGATATCGGTGTCATCAAAGGTGGGAAGGGAGTTAGCGAGTGATACCCTAACAACATGTTCTATAATTGAATTATAAAAACATTTTAGTACTTCCCTGCGAAGTGAAACTCTTCAACTGGAGGATCTAGCTCATATATTTATTATAGACAGCGATTTGCTTTAAATGAGTAAAATATTGGGCAGGGAAATGGACCGGTTATGTAGTAATGGGATGACCAAATCATACAAACACTTCAAGTCCAAAATTCGTTTAGTTATTAGAGATCCACTCACCTGACATTTATAACGTGAGCTTTCCTGAAATATAAAAAAAATAATTATTATTATTGTTAGTGTGGTTTTGTTGTCTGTTTAACATTCAATATTTTACGGAAAAACAAAAAGCACATTTCTTGTTCTCCCTGCTGGAATTTGTCCCCACTTTTGGGGGAAAAAAAACAAACAAACGGGAGGATAAACCAGCCCGGAAATGACCAACATTTCTATATGTAGCTACCTTTCTATACCGCTTACATAAGGACCCATCCAGAAACCCTAACCAATAATTCACGCCCTAAAACTTCACCTTCGTAGTCACCTACCAATTTTATCATGACTTGTAGGTGACACTAGTGACATTTCAATTTGATTGATTTTCAAGATGTAAATGTACTTATTAAGTGATTGTAGTAGTGTTCACTTAACGGATTGCCCTGCTGGGCTAAATAACATACAATAGTGGCAGGACGTGACCCTTAATCTAAAACGTAACCTTTATTGGATTTGCTTGAAACTATACAAAAAAAATAAACACCCTGGTGTGAAAGTGTTTAAAATATAATACTGACCAGAGTTAGGCAGGGCTCACAGAGTTTTTTGCAGGCAGATTTTCCTTTCCCTGCACGCCGATTATCGCTGTGTTTTTCGCCCAGAGCCATTGAGCGCCATGGACAAAAAACGCAGCGAAATACGCTTACTCTGCCTCCCATTGATGTCAATGGGAGGTCAAAGACGTAGACGCCCGAAGATGGGGCATGTCGCTTCTTTCTCCCGCGAGCCATCGTGGGAAAAAAAACACACTAAAAAAAACAAACCGCCTCCGCCGTTTATTGGCAAATTTTCCACGTCAAAAAACTCAGTGTGAACTGACCCTTAGAGTCTCAGGACTGTATCCACTAGTGTCATTTTTTTTGTGTGCACTTGGACCGACTAACATCTAAACAACTCCCACACTGGCCTGGACCCTGATCACAAGTCCTCTAGTTTGTGTGGGAGTTGTAGTCCTTTCCTCTGTATATGTTGGAGGCTGGTTTGCTCTGACAATAGTGGCCTCCAGACTCAGAGCTTCTATACTATTCTGGTAGATAGTCCCTATATCAATTTCACTGCTCGATGTTTCACCAGGCCTCTTTTTTTTTTTTTACTGGCTCTTCGGGGAGCAAACTGGCAGCATAACTGGACAGTTTTGATATTGGCAGTGGCTTTTCAAGACGTGTTTTAAGAGGATTTAAACGGGTATTCCCAATTTAGACATTTATTACATACACACAGGATATGCCATAAACGTCTGGTAGATGCGAGTTTCAGAACTGGGACCCACACCTTTATTAAGAACAGGGGTTACCAGACCCCCGCTTCACCTCCTTCCGTAACTTCCATAGAACAGCCTCCTACATGCGCGGCCCCCTCTCCGCTAGTCCCGGACTGGTATCGGCAGCCACCTCATCAAGCCAATTGGGGGACCCACGTTGGCTATATAAATGCAGGACCCAGAGCGGAGACCCGCGTCTATCAGACATTTATGGCTTACGCTGTGGATATGCCATAATTGCCTAAATTGGGAATAACCCTTTAATAAGTGGATTGTGTAAAATTCAGATGGTGGAAACATCAAATATCTGAATTTCTAACATTTATAAATTTACTGTAATGTTTTTAAATAAATGCTAACTATTACATTTATTGCGTCTAATCAAATAACGAACAATAATACTTACATAGCGTCTAGAATATCTAGCATTTATGTCTTTTCCATAGCGTTTTCGCGGTCGATACATAGTCCTTTTTAGCAAGCAGTAGCTAAAACAGAAAAATAATTAATTAAAAACCTCTCCGTTTGCAACTGGCTGTTATTTTTTTATGCAGATTAGGAAGAAAAAGCTGCTCCTCTGAACGGGCGCTCAGGTGTGGATTGTACTGATATCTTCACAAAATCGTCAGGGTGTATTTTCAACGATTTTATTATTAAAAAAGAACAATATAAAATTTGATTGCTGCAACGCGTTTCAACCACGCACTGTGGTCTTCATCAGGCATATAAATTTGGTTACAATACATCATCTTATATACTTGTATCATATGCTTCACTTCCAGGTTAAACTGGCAAGGTGAAGGTTCATCATGGGTGTTTCAGCACAGGTGTGTGTATGTTTTTTCCTCAGACTGATTTTCTCTTAATTGCTATTTCTCCTCTTTTCTACCTTTTAACCAACTATTTTCTGCCAAATGGTAGATATTCTTAGCTTTAGTGTAAAAGAGGATTGATTTTTTGTATACACATATATATATATATATATATATATATACACACACACACACATACATATATATATATATACATACATATATATATATACACATATGTCCACATGCAGGTGACCGTATATTTCAAAGAAATCATCATCGTCCGCGTATTCTCGCCGCTGACAGACAGTGTGAGTACTCTTAGTTTCTTTGATAATTGTGTTTATTCTTTTTGATAGTTTTGATGCTATCCTTTATTCTAACTAAGATAATTGTATTACTGGTAAAAAATGCTTCTAGTTTCATTGCTGTTCGTTTGAATCTAATTGTCGGGAGCCAGGCGCTCCTGTTTTTTATGTATATATATATATATATATATTTAATTTTAAGAAGAGAAATATTCCCATTATTATTTATTCTTTGTAGGTGTATCACACTCAATCTTATCCTATCATTTTTAATACAGATGTCATTGTATTTTAATAGATCGTTCAAACTACACTTGATCAATTTTTTCATTGAGTCCGTTTGGGCTCAAGGTCCCAAATTTAAATATCCAGAAGGACTCCCTTTTATTCAGGGTAGAGATTCTGTTGTGTGTTTTAACATTTACTTGTTCGATTGGGGAAATTTTTATTTTAGAAAAATCAGATGAATGGTTATATAGTAAATGCCTTGATAAGCTATGTTTGAGAAAACCGTTTTTTGCATTAAAGCGGTGACCATTTAATCTCTTTCTTAGTGTCTGGGTTGTTCTTCCAATATATTGCAATCCGCACTCACATTCAATCATATAAATTACATAATCAGTTTCACAGTTCATATAAGTATTAATTTCAAATATTTCTTGTGTTACATTTGATGTAGGGGATTCTATAATCAGGAAGACGGATAGAATAATTTGTCGCCAAGACCGCCTCAACCGAATGGTTTGCTGTCTCCCTGGTGCCAGGGTTCGGCATGTGGTGGAACGGGTGGACAAATTGCTGGGAGGGGCTGGTGATGATCCAGCTGTCGTGGTCCATGTCGGTACCAACGACAGAATAAATGGTAGGTGGAGGAGCCTTAAGAATAATTTTAAAGAACTAGGCTACAAGCTGAAGGGAAGGACCTCCAAGGTTGTATTCTCAGGAATACTGCCTGTGCCATGCGCATCACAGGAAAGACAGCGGGAGCTTAGGGAGTTAAATGCATGGCTGAAGTCTTGGTGTAGAGGAGAAGGATTTGGGTTCCTAGAGCACTGGGCTGACTTTTCATTGGGGTACAAACTGTATTCTGCAGATGATTTGCACCTAAATGGAAGGGGGTCCGCTGTGCTGGGGGAGAGAATTCTAGCTGGGGTGGCGGAGTATTTAAACTAGGGCTGAGGAGGGAGGTCAATGTAGAAAAAAAAGGGGTAGCCAGGTTAGAGAGGGGTCAGACTATATTGGTGGGGGGAGAAACAGAATGTGGGGAGAGGACTAGACAACAAGATAAGGAGATCCTTTCGTTACAAAACATCAGTGTAAATAAAAAGGACCGATTAATGTCAAATCACATTTCTGATAATAAAAGTGAAAAACTGACAGGCAAGTTAAAGTGTATGTTCACAAATGCCAGAAGTCTAGCAAGCAAAATGGGGGAGCTGGAGGCCTTGATACTGGAAGAAAATATAGATATAGTTGGTGTTGCTGAAACATGGCTGGACTCTTCACATGACTGGGCTGTAAATCTACAGGGTTTTACACTTTTTCGTAAAGACAGGACAAATAGGAAAGGTGGTGGTGTATGTCTGTATGTGAGAAGTGATATGAAGGCGAGTGTGAAAGAGACAATAGTGGGTCAAGACTGTGAGGAGGTTGAAACCTTGTGGGTGGAACTAGAAAGGGAGGTAAACACTGAAAAAATTACTTTTGGTGTAATCTATAGACCCCCCAATATAACTGAGGAGATGGAAGGTCAGATATATAAACAGATGGAGCGGGCTGCACAGGCGGGTACTGTAGTGATAATGGGAGATTTTAATTTCCGGGATATTAATTGGTGTCATGGTTCGGCTTCAACTGCAAAGGGGAGACATTTCCTCAACCTATTGCAGGAAAATTTTATGGGCCAGTTTGTGGAAGACCCGACTAGAGGTGAAGCTCTGTTGGATCTGGTCATTTCTAATAATGCAGATCTTGTTGGGAATGTCAATGTTCGTGAAAACCTCGGTAACAGTGATCATAATATAGTTACATTTTACCTATACTGTAAAAAACAAACGCAGGCTGGGAGGGCAAAAACATTTAATTTTAAGAAAGCCAATTTCCCCAGGATGAGGGCTGCAATTCAGGATATAGACTGGGAAGAACTAATGTCAAATAATGGAACAAATGATAAATGGGAGATTTTCAAATCTACTTTGAGTTATTATAGTGCAAAATTTATTCCTACAGGTAATAAGTATAAACGACTCAAATTAAACCCCACATGGCTTACACCTTCTGTGAAAGGGGCAATACATGACAAAAAAAGGGCATTTAAAAAATACAAATCTGAGGGTACATCTGTAGCCTTTGTAAAATATAAAGAGCTTAATAAAATCTGTAAAAATGTAATAAAATTAGCAAAAATACAAAATGAAAGGCAGGTGGCCAAGGATAGTAAAACAAATCCTAAAAAATTCTTCAAGCATATAAATGCAAAAAAGCCAAGGTCTGAACATGTAGGACCCCTAGATAATGGTAATGGGGAGTTGATCACAGGGGATCAAGAGAAGGCAGAGTTACTAAATGGGTTCTTCCGCTCTGTATATACAACAGAAGAAAGAGCAGCTGATGTAGCCGGTGCCAGTGCTGTTAATATATCAGTTGATATACTGAATTGGATGAATGTAGAGATGGTCCAAGCTAAATTAAATAAAATAAATGTGCACAAGGCTCCGGGACCAGATGGGTTACACCCTAGAATTCTTAAAGAGCTTAGTTCAGTTATTTCTGTCCCCCTTTTCATAATATTCAGAGAATCTCTAGTGACTGGTATAGTGCCAAGGGACTGGCGCAGGGCAAATGTGGTGCCTATTTTCAAAAAGGGCTCTAGGTCTTCCCCGGGTAATTATAGACCAGTAAGCTTAACATCCATCGTGGGGAAAATGTTTGAGGGGCTATTGAGGGACTATATACAGGATTATGTGACAATAAATAGCATTATAAGTGACAGCCAGCACGGTTTTACTAAGGACAGAAGTTGTCAAACTAACCTAATCTGTTTTTATGAAGAGGTGAGCAGAAGTCTAGACAGAGGGGCCGCTGTGGATTTAGTGTTTTTGGACTTTGCAAAGGCATTTGACACTGTCCCCCATAGACGCCTAATGGGTAAATTAAGGACTATAGGTTTAGAAAATATAGTTTGTAATTGGATTGAGAATTGGCTCAAGGACCGTATCCAGAGGGTTGTGGTCAATGATTCCTTCTCTGAATGGTCCCCGGTTATAAGTGGTGTACCCCAGGGTTCAGTGCTGGGACCACTATTATTCAACTTATTTATTAATGATATAGAGGAAGGGATTAATAGCACTATTTCTATTTTTGCAGATGACACCAAGCTATGTAATATAGTTCAGACTATGGAAGATGTTCATGAATTACAGGCAGATTTAAACAAACTAAGTGTTTGGGCGTCCACTTGGCAAATGAAGTTTAATGTAGATAAATGTAAAGTTATGCATCTTGGTACCAACAACCTGCATGCATCATATGTCCTAGGGGGCGCTACACTGGCGGATTCACTTGTTGAGAAGGATCTGGGTGTACTTGTAAATCATAAACTCAATAACAGCATGCAGTGTCAATCAGCTGCTTCAAAGGCCAGCAGGATATTGTCGTGTATTAAAAGAGGCATGGACTCGCGGGACAGGGATGTAATAATGCCACTTTACAAAGCATTAGTGAGGCCTCATCTAGAATATGCAGTCCAGTTCTGGGCTCCAGTTCATAGAAAGGATGCCCTGGAGTTGGAAAAAATACAAAGAAGAGCAACGAAGCTAATAAGGGGCATGGAGAATTTAAATTATGAGGAAAGATTGAAAGAATTAAACCTATTTAGCCTTGAAAAAAGACGACTAAGGGGGGACATGATTAACTTGTATAAATATATTAATGGCACATACAAAAAATATGGTGAAATCCTGTTCCTTGTAAAACCCCCTCAAAAAACAAGGGGGCACTCCCTCCGTCTGGAGAAAAAAAGGTTCAAGCTGCAGAGGCGACAAGGCTTCTTTACAGTGAGAACTGTGAATTTATGGAATAGCCTACCGCAGGAGCTGGTCACAGCAGGGACAGTAGATGGCTTTAAAAAAGGGTTAGATAATTTCCTAGAACAAAAAAATATTAGCTCCTATGTGTAGAAATTTTTCCTTCCCTTTTCCCTTCCCTTGGTTGAACTCGATGGACATGTGTCTTTTTTCAGCCGTACTAACTATGTAACTATGTAACTATGATGTAACTTGAGTTTTTCCTTTGTTAATATTAAAACAACACAAACAGTTTCTTTTTCCACATTTATGGATCCCTGCCGGTTTATAATAATGATCTTGGGTAGAGGTGGGGATATTCGTTTTCAACCTACTAGGTGCTAATATATTTTTAATAGTTCTCCCCCGACGGAATGTTATCCCTGGTTTTATAGGGATAATTTTATTTAAAATCGGATCGTTTAAAAGTACATTCCAGTGTTTTTGCAATGCACTTCTAATAACATTATGATCTTTATTAAATGTTGTAATAAAATTGTTTGAATGTCTTTTCTTTAAAATATCTTTGTTATGTGCTATATGTACTTTTTCTACAAGGCATGCTTCTTGAGATGTATCTAAATTTTTTTGATACGCATGTTTAAGGAGATCTTGAGGATATTTTTTCTCCTCAAACTTTGCTTTGAGGATTTTGGATTGTTCTTTGTATCCATTCACTGAGGAGCAATTTTTTCTTATTCTCCTATACTGACTGTGTGGGATATTTGTTATCCATTTTTTATAGTGTGCACTTTTGAAATTTAAAAAACTATTTTTATCTGTGTCTTTAAAATGTGTTTTTGTTAAAAATTTATTATCAGAATGACTGATTTCTAAATCTAAAAATATTATTTTTTCTTTTGATATATTTTGTGTAAATTGTATTCCCCACGTATTCTTATTTAAAATATTTATGAAGCTGTTCGCTTCCTCCCTAGTACCAGACCAGATTAAAAAAAGATCGTCAATATACCTTTTATAATAGACAATTTTATTCCGATATATATGAGCATTCTCTATATGTATTGATTCAAAATGCCCCATGAATAGGTTGGCATAGCTAGGGGCAACTCGTGTCCCCATAGCTGTGCCCCTTATCTGTTTATATAATTTAGAATTATGTTTAAAAATATTGTGGGTGAGAATAAAATGTAATCCTTCTAATAGAAAATCATTTTGTTTTTTCGGGAGTATACCTCCATGTTCTAAAAAAAAATGTATGGCCTTTAATCCAAGAGTATGATCGATATTCGAATATAAGGAAGTCACATCCAATGTTATCAATACGTAATTTTCATTCCAGCTGTATCCTTGTAATTCTCTGATCAGACTCGTATAGGGAATCATGTAATCACAAAATATTTTCAAGCCCTCCCAAATCAAATGCATCTATCCAGATCTACGAAAAGAAAAGAAAGATCAGAGGATGCAGAGGGGGGAAAAAAAGAAACCCACAAAAAAAGCAGGGAGGATTAGAAACCGACTTGCAAGAATCTATTGAAATTGAGAATATACATGAAAAATCCAGTAATGTGTTTAATTTATCACAATATATACTCAAAACAGGAGAAATAGAGTTACTATCTAAAGGCTTGTCGTTTTGTCCCACACAATCAGCTGATGAATTTCAACTTTTTTTAGATTTAAATAATTTTATTAGAAAACTCACATTGCAACGTCATTTTTCTATAGAAACAGGGAAATCCAAACAAACGGAAAAAGATAATAGTGTAGAAGACCCATATACACATCTTGAAGTCAATGGAAAATCGAGCTTCTACCCACTGCATCATAAGGGCAATTTTTTAGAAACTTTTTATATATTAGTGTCAAATGAATTGAAAATAATCAATAAGAAAAAAAGCGTACCTAGCCAATGTAATCTTAATAAAAGAGAGAAAAAATCACTCAAAGACCTTCAAAATAATAAAAATATTGTAATAAGATCAGCGGATAAAGGAGGAGGAATTATAATACAAGATAGAGAAACTTATATCCAAGAAGCTGAGAGAATACTTTCTGATAAAAAATATTACGAAACAATAACCTCTGATCCATCAGATCAATATGAAAAAGAATTTTCAGATTTTATAAAAATTAACTTCGAAGAGGGTATTATAAATAAAAAAGAAAAATCATTTTTAATGACAGCAAATCCGGAAACCCCTTTTTTTTACCATCTACCTAAAATTCATAAAAATCAAACGAATCCTCCAGGTAGACCAATAATATCTGGTATCAATTCCCTGACAAGTCAGCTTTCACATTATATAGATTTACATTTGCAAAATCTAGTGAAAAAATTACCATCGTATCTGAGAGACTCTACGAGTCTGATCAGAGAATTACAAGGATACAGCTGGAATGAAAATTACGTATTGATAACATTGGATGTGACTTCCTTATATTCGAATATCGATCATACTCTTGGATTAAAGGCCATACATTTTTTTTTAGAACATGGAGGTATACTCCCGAAAAAACAAAATGATTTTCTATTAGAAGGATTACATTTTATTCTCACCCACAATATTTTTAAACATAATTCTAAATTATATAAACAGATAAGGGGCACAGCTATGGGGACACGAGTTGCCCCTAGCTATGCCAACCTATTCATGGGGCATTTTGAATCAATACATATAGAGAATGCTCATATATATCGGAATAAAATTGTCTATTATAAAAGGTATATTGACGATCTTTTTTTAATCTGGTCTGGTACTAGGGAGGAAGCGAACAGCTTCATAAATATTTTAAATAAGAATACGTGGGGAATACAATTTACACAAAATATATCAAAAGAAAAAATAATATTTTTAGATTTAGAAATCAGTCATTCTGATAATAAATTTTTAACAAAAACACATTTTAAAGACACAGATAAAAATAGTTTTTTAAATTTCAAAAGTGCACACTATAAAAAATGGATAACAAATATCCCACACAGTCAGTATAGGAGAATAAGAAAAAATTGCTCCTCAGTGAATGGATACAAAGAACAATCCAAAATCCTCAAAGCAAAGTTTGAGGAGAAAAAATATCCTCAAGATCTCCTTAAACATGCGTATCAAAAAAATTTAGATACATCTCAAGAAGCATGCCTTGTAGAAAAAGTACATATAGCACATAACAAAGATATTTTAAAGAAAAGACATTCAAACAATTTTATTACAACATTTAATAAAGATCATAATGTTATTAGAAGTGCATTGCAAAAACACTGGAATGTACTTTTAAACGATCCGATTTTAAATAAAATTATCCCTATAAAACCAGGGATAACATTCCGTCGGGGGAGAACTATTAAAAATATATTAGCACCTAGTAGGTTGAAAACGAATATCCCCACCTCTACCCAAGATCATTATTATAAACCGGCAGGGATCCATAAATGTGGAAAAAGAAACTGTTTGTGTTGTTTTAATATTAACAAAGGAAAAACTCAAGTTACATCAAATGTAACACAAGAAATATTTGAAATTAATACTTATATGAACTGTGAAACTGATTATGTAATTTATATGATTGAATGTGAGTGCGGATTGCAATATATTGGAAGAACAACCCAGACACTAAGAAAGAGATTAAATGGTCACCGCTTTAATGCAAAAAACGGTTTTCTCAAACATAGCTTATCAAGGCATTTACTATATAACCATTCATCTGATTTTTCTAAAATAAAAATTTCCCCAATCGAACAAGTAAATGTTAAAACACACAACAGAATCTCTACCCTGAATAAAAGGGAGTCCTTCTGGATATTTAAATTTGGGACCTTGAGCCCAAACGGACTCAATGAAAAAATTGATCAAGTGTAGTTTGAACGATCTATTAAAATACAATGACATCTGTATTAAAAATGATAGGATAAGATTGAGTGTGATACACCTACAAAGAATAAATAATAATGGGAATATTTCTCTTCTTAAAATTAAATATATATATATATATACATAAAAAACAGGAGCGCCTGGCTCCCGACAATTAGATTCAAACGAACAGCAATGAAACTAGAAGCATTTTTTACCAGTAATACAATTATCTTAGTTAGAATAAAGGATAGCATCAAAACTATCAAAAAGAATAAACACAATTATCAAAGAAACTAAGAGTACTCACACTGTCTGTCAGCGGCGAGAATACGCGGACGATGATGAATAGTTGGTTAAAAGGTAGAAAAGAGGAGAAATAGCAATTAAGAGAAAATCAGTCTGAGGAAAAAACATACACACACCTGTGCTGAAACACCCATGATGAACCTTCACCTTGCCAGTTTAACCTGGAAGTGAAGCATATGATACAAGTATATAAGATGATGTATTGTAACCAAATTTATATGCCTGATGAAGACCACAGTGCGTGGTTGAAACGCGTTGCAGCAATCAAATTTTATATTGTTCTTTTTTAATAATAAAATCGTTGAAAATACACCCTGACGATTTTGTGAAGATATCAGTACAATCCACACCTGAGCGCCCGTTCAGAGGAGCAGCTTTTTCTTCCTAATCTGCATTACTTCAAAACCGCAAGGAGAGGAGTTCCTGACACGAATTCACCCCATGCGGTTATGGCTCCAGAGGCAAGCACAGTGTGATCAAGCGTGTACAAGCTACAAAGTTAAGTTGTGCTGGCGACATTGCACAACTCACCAAGGTGAGCTCCATTCATTAAGTTACTCAATATCTTACAAATACCAGAACGATATCACCTTAGAGGAGCGCCGTTTTTTTCTCTTTTTTATCCCCCCTTTTTATCTTAAGAATGTTATTTTTTTATGGTCACTTAAAAGGGGGTTTCCAGCCCTTGCGACTCCATCAATATGTTCCTTGTGGCCCAGAATCGTTCCATTGTTTTCCCTACAAAGCTATCGGACTATACACCGCTACTTCATACTGGCCCTGAGAGACCAATCGTTTCATAGGCACTACATATTGGTCAGATTTTTGTTATCGCTGTCTGCGGGAGACTTTTTGTCCATCCATTATTTTACCTTATTTAGGTGACCTATGCAATGGAACACCTGGTACATCAAAGTTTTGTGCACCTCCCTGCTACATGAATACATGCCCTTTAGTAACATTGCCCTTGTTATATTTAAAGGAACAGGGTCATCACAAATTATTTTTTTATATGTTAAAGATGTTAGTGCTTTATTAAAAACGTTTATATTTATTTGTGTGTTTGTGTTTTACTTTTTCTTATTTTTACACTTTTTCTTCCCTATGGGGGCTGCCATTTTTTGTTCCATTTCTGTATGTGTCGATTAACGACACATACAGACATGGAATACGGCAGCCACAGTCCCATAGGGACTGCGAACGGCTCCCGTCCCATTGACTTCAGTGTACGGCGTCTGTGTGGGAACTGCGCATGCGCCGCTCCCACACAGTCCAATTCGAAATTGGCGCCATTTTCCTGTGGACCGGAAGTCGCGGCCGGACAGTAATATTACTACTTCCGGTCGCGGCTTCCGGATTTGTGCACTTGGACCAGCGGCAGCAAACGGAGCGGACGGGCCGGAGGGAGCCGCGGCGGCAGGAGCAGGTAAGCGATTTCAATGTATGTTCGTGTTTGTGTGTGTTTACTACTGTATGTAAACCTACTACACTGTGTGTTAGCTCAAAAAATGGCGACACACAGTGTAGGAGGATAGACCGTTCAAACCCCACGTTTATCCCGGCACTAGCCAGGATAAAGGAGGGGGGGATGCTGAGAGCTCACTAGAGCGAGGGCTTTTTACCCAATTTTGCAATGCTGCAATTTTGGGAATAGCTCCATCTAGTGACCAAAAATGGGTAATATTATAAATTAGAATTAATTTATAATATTTCCTGACTCGTGAAAAAAAATAAAAAAAATTTGAACAATGTTTAATCACCCACACACTAAATGTTTAATTAAAAAAAAAAACACATGTTTTTCTGGCAACACATTCCCTTTAACTGCCTGTTATTCATCTGCTTAACCCCTTCAGGACTGAGCCTGTGTTGGCCTTGTGGACACACGATTTTCTTCAAATCTGACATGTGTTAATCCTATGTGGTAATAACTTGGGAATGCTTTTACCTATCCAAGCGTTTCTGAGATTGTTTTCTCATGACATATTGTACTTTAGGTTAGGTTAATATTTATTTGTGAAAACTAGCAAAATGTAGCATTTTTCATAATTTAAATGTATCTGCTTGGAAAACAGATAGTAATACCACACAAAATAATTACTAGTTAACATTTCCCATATGTCTACTTTATGTTCGCATCGTTTTTTGAATGTCCTTTTATTTTTCTAGGACGTTACAAGGCTTAGAACTGTAGCAGCAATTCCTTACATTTTCAAAAGGCTATTTTTTTAGGGACCAGTTCAGTTCTGAAGAGGCTTTGAGGGCCCTATATATTAGAAACACCCCATACACGCACCATTTTAAAAACTGCACCCCTCAAAGTATTTAAAACAGCATTCAGAAAGTTTCTTAACCCTTTAGGCGTTTTGCCGGAATTAAAACAAAGTATAGATGAAATTTACAAAGTGTCATTTTTTGGGCTGAAATTCATTTGTAATACAATTTTGTGTGCAACACAGAAAACACAACTCAATATTTATTGCCCAGATTCTGGAATTTTTAGAAATATCCAACATGTGGCCCTAGTGCGCTTATGGACAAACACAGGCCTCACAAACAAAGGAGAACCTAGTGGATTTTCAGGCCTCTTTTTTTTTTAGAATATATTTTAGGCACTACGTCAAGGAATTTTTCTAGGGGCATAGTGAGCATTTTGACACCACAGATTTTTTGCAGAATTTAGTGGAATTAGGCAGTGGAAATTAATATCAACATTTTTGCACTAAAAAGTTAACATTTTCAGTTTCACAAAGGATAAAGGAGAAAAAGCACCCAAGAGTTTGTAAAGCAATTTCTCCCGATTACGGCAATACCCCCCCCCCCCACCCCACATGTGGTTATAAATGTTTTTTCATTAGAAATTAATGAACCCTTTCAGGACTGATCTTTTTGCTTTTCCATTTTAGTTTTTCACTCCCCGCCTTCCAAGAGCCATAACTTTATTCTTTCGTCAATAGAGCGGTGTGAGGGCTTATATTTTGCGGGAGGAGCTGTAATTTCTATTGACAACATTTAAAGTACCATATAATGTACTGGGAAACTGAAAATAAAATTCTTTGCGGGCTGAAACTGGGAAAAACTGATTCCTCTATTGTTTTTTGGGTTTCGTTTTTATGGCTTTCACAGTGCGCTAAAAAACGACAACTTAACTTGATTCTGCGGCTAAATAGGATTACGGTGATACCAAATTTATATATATTTTTTTATATTTTACTACTTTTACAAAGAAATAACTTTGTGGTGAAATAAACCAATTTGGGTTATTTTAACAATCAGAGCTATAACTTTATTTTTTGGTTGATTGAGCGGTGTGAGGGCTTATTTTTGGGGCGACAAGCTGTAGTTTTTATTGGTACAAATTTTTGATCACTACGATTATATTTTTTTGACAAAAAAAACTGTGACTTTGGCATGTTAAATGATTTTTTAGTTTCAAAAGGTATTTATTGGTATATCGGTTCAGAAATGTGATACACAATTACATTTAACCAATCCTCGCACAGGAGGATACAGTTATTAAAAAAAAAAAAAAAGTGCCTGCATCAAACAGGGAGACATTAACAGGGAAATAAGTGTCTTGGAAGGACATAGGAAGGGTAAAAATAAACCAACCAACTGAGCCATAAAATTGCACATATCAGACATATGGCTGTAGAGCGAGCCTAGTGTCACAGTATTGGATCACAAATTATAGGGTAATAGTATGCCGAAAGTCGGGTGAATGAGGGGAGGAAAGCCATGGGTCCCACACCACACGATAGAGGTGGAGTGAATCAGTTCTCACAGCCTCAAGTTTTTCAAATATAGCTATACGATTGACCCTATTAATAACCATAAAGATATCAAGATCAGCTGTACGCCACTTGGACGCTATATAGATTCGAGCAGCTAGGAATATAAACTGGGCAAGCTTAAAATTTAGAATTCGACATTCTGGGAGGGATGGCTCCCAGTAGACACGTAGGAAGCTGTTTTGGGACGGTAAACTGGCAGATATTAGAGATCAAAGTACAGACATCCGACCAAAAAGTTGAGACTCGTGGGCAAGACCACCATATTTGGTACATAGTACCATCCATGCTACATCCTCTAAAACACCCGGCCGAAACCGTTGGATAAATGGCGTGGAGCTTTGCCGGGACGTAGTATGCTCTATGTAGCAATTTCGTGGACGTCTCAACCAAGGATACCTGCCAGCTTCCCTTACTGATAGTGTCACAGCATTGTCTCCACTGTGCAGGTGAGAGCGCGGTACCCATGTCCCCCTCCCACTTCAACATATACGGTAATTTGGTATCGGGGTGTGGAGTATTAAAAATACTATATACCATAGATAAACCCAGTCGAGAGGGTGAATAGAGTAATGTTTTTTCCAAAGGGGTGTATGACACATTAGTTTGGGCAGGTAGTAGTTTGCGCATAAAAGAAAACATCTGGATAGCCCTATAATGCTCAGGGCCAGGGGGGGTATGGGCCTCATTGAATTGCGCATACGAAATCAGATGGTCAGCCCTAATGAAATCATGAACTTTTGTTAGGTTTTTGGAAAACCACCAGCGATAGTTTGAGCTCTGAAGACCCGAGGGAAACCCCGGATTTCCAAATATAGAAAGCAGTGGGGAGCATCGGGATTGCAGACCATGTCTGAATCTAACTGATCGCCGTAGGATTAGGGAATGATATGAAAGGAGGGAGATATTCCTTAACGTAGTCGGTAGGGGTGATACCATCCAGAGCAATGTGCCCCATGAACATGAATAAGGTGTAATCAGAGCCGCCTCCAATGAGACCCACACCGGCGCCTTATCTGGCGGGAGATGTGTTAGTAACAGTTGAGCCACCCTAGCCGCCTTGTAGTAGTTTAGCATATTGGGAACCGAGAGGCCCCCCCCACTCTTTTATGATACATCATGACACGTGTCGATATCCTGGGGCGTTTATTGTTCCAAATAAATTTAAAAATATCTTTCTGGAGGAGTTGCAGATCACCCTTCTGAAGGGGGATACGAAGGGTTCTAAATAGAGTAATCTGGGAAGGGTCACCATTTTGATCGTATTAATTCTACCCACCCAGGAGATCGGACGTTTAGTCCAATTTGCCATATCAGCCCTAATGGTCTTAAATAACGGTGGGTAATTGTACAGTATATCTAGGGAGGGGGTAAGAGCTATGCCCAAGTAGGGAAGGTATTGCCTTTGGGTGTGGAAGCCAAAATTCAGTTCTATCAGTTTTTGCAGGGGTGGTGGGACATTACAATACAGGGCCTCCAATTTAGATGGGATTACGTGTGAACCAGAGACTGCGGAGAAGGAGCCGAGGCCCGCCATCAGATTCGAGAGGGAAGTCAACGGCTTTAATGTGAGTGAGGATGAGGTCATCAGCAAAGAGACTTAAAGGAACAGTGTCATCACAAATATTTTATTTATATGTTAAAGATGTTAGTGCCTTAATATAAACGTTTATTTTCATTTGTGTGTTTGTGTTTTACTGTTTCTTTTTTTCACACTTTTTTTTCCCTATGGGGGCTGCCATTTTTTGTTCCATTTCTGTGTGTGTCGATTAACGACACACACAGACATGGAACACGGCAGCCACAGTCCCATAGGGACTGCGAACGGCTCCCGTCCCATTGACTGCCGTGTACGGCGTCTGTGTGGGAACTGCGCATGCGCCGCTCCCACACAGTCCTATTCGAAATTGGCGCCGTCCGGCGCCATTTTCCTGTGGACCGGAAGTCGCGGCCGGACAGTGATATTACTACTTCCGGTCGCGGCTTCCGGACAAGTGCACATGGGACAGCGGCAGCAAAGGGAGCGGACGGGCCGCGGCGGCAGGAGCAGGTAAGCGATTTCAATGTATGTTAGTGTTTGTGTGTGTTTACTACTGCATGTAAACCTACTACACTGTGAGTTACCTCAAAAAATGGCGACACACAGTGTAGCAGGTTAAACCTTTCAAACCCCTCGTTTATCCCGGCACTAGCCAGGATAAAGGAGGGGGGGATGCTGAGCGCTCACTAGAGCGATAGCTTTTAACCCAATGTTGCAATGCTGCAATTTTGGGAACTAGCTCCAAACAGCTCCATCTAGTGACCAAAAATGGGTAGTATTATAAATTTTGAAAAATTTGAAAAAATGTATAATATTTCCTGACTCGCGAAAAAAATAAAAAAAATTTGAACAATGTTTAATCACCCACACACTAAATGTTTAAATTTAAAAAAAAAAACATGTTTTTGGGGCGACACCATGCCTTTAACTTTTGTTCCCTATTACCAACATACGGTCCCGTAATATCTGGATTACATCTAATGAGCTCCGCTAACGGCTCCATAGCAAGTGCAAATAAAGCTGGTGATAGGGGGCAGCCCTATCTAGTACCTCTCCGAATGCGTGTAGGATGAAGTGTGGTAGCTGGTAGTTTAAGGTGTGCCTCAGGGTTGTGATATATTGTCTTGACAGCTCGAAGAAAGGGACCCCCAATCCCCACCATTTCTAATACTTTAAATAGGTATTCCCAGGAAAGGCTATCAAAAGCCTTTTCGATGTCTAATGCTAGAAGGACCATCTTGGATTTAGTGGCGTTAGCTGAATGTATAGTATTGAGGATTTTCCTAACATTACCAGGTGCTTCCCGTCCTGGAATAAATCCTACTTGATCTCTATGAATTAATTGGGACATATACCTGTTCAACCGTCTGGCTAGGATAGAAGTAAATATTTTAGTGTCTAGGTTAAGTAACGATATCGGTCTGTAATTACCTGCCATCAAGGGGTCCTTGTTGGGTTTGGGAATAACTGTAATCACGGCGGAGAGAAATTCATCAGGTCCGGACAAGAGCTTACTATATGCTGGGAGAATTTTTTGCAGTATAAGGCTGTGAATCCATCGGGTCCCGGGGCCTTCCCCAATTTCAACTCTTTAATAGTGACCTCCACCTCATCGCTCGAAATCTCGGCATTCAAAAAATCAATATCCGTTTCGGGAAGTTGAGGAATATTGACAGAGGCTAAAAAATCCCTCACCGCAGCCTCAGAAGGGGGAGAAGGGTTGGCATATAAAGTTTGGTAGAAATTGGTAAAGACCTCATGAATACGGTCCGGGTTAGAGGTGGTCTGTCCCGGATGTGATTGGAGACGAAACACCTGATTGATTCGCTGTCGAGCCTTAAGCTGTTGGGCCATAAGTTTATCTGGTTTATTGGCCCATTTATAGTATTATGACTGAGTCCATCTAAGGGCTTTTTCTGTCTTGTTGGTCAGTAACATATCAATCTGGAACTTGGTATCTTTAATAGCACGAATGAGATACAAGGAAGGACTTCGTTGATTGGCCGCAACCAGTTGGGCCAGTTTAGCTTCAAGGGCATTTTGGGCCCGAGACCGTTCTTTTTTACAGCGAGAAGCCAGTGCTATTATCCTGCCCCTTATAAATGCTTTATGGGCAAGCCACACAGTACGTGAGTTAACATCAGGAGTAGAGTTGTCCATAAAGTATTGAGAGTTCAGTCTGAATCTGGAGTTGAACTGTAGAGTTAGATAAGAGTGACTCATTGAGCCTCAAGGAGAAGGGCAAGGCGCCTCGTTTAGAAAAATCAAATTCAGCTAGAACTATATCATGATCCGACCAGGCCGACAGGATATGTCTAAAATAGGCCAATAAGGGGAGGGAGTTAGTGGAGGCCAGGATCATGTCGATCCAGGTGTATAGACTATGCACCGGAGAGAAGTACGTATAAT
The DNA here is from genome assembly GCF_050947455.1 of Rhinoderma darwinii. Lineage (NCBI taxonomy): Eukaryota > Metazoa > Chordata > Amphibia > Anura > Rhinodermatidae > Rhinoderma > Rhinoderma darwinii. The sequence continues at coordinate 187,983,245 of NC_134691.1, forward strand.
CCCGTTGCGCCCCATTATATTCTCTCCAAGTATCTGCAATAGAAAGCGAGCCCAGAATCTTATTGATCAAAGCCGCCTGAGTACGCGTGCATCTACAGGGAGCGGCCGAGGAACGGTCTAGTGTAGTGTTCATCACAAAATTAAATTCCCCACTCCATATCAAGTGTTGGTACTGTAGAGTGAGTAAGGTATCATGTAACCCGTCAAAAAACTGAAGCGGATCTTCATTCGGAGCGTAAGAATTCACTATACATATGACTATCATATAACACACCTAGTAGGATCACAAATCTGCCCTGGGGGGTCTACTATAGTCTCAGTGACCTGGATAGGAAAACTATTCTTAATTAAGGTGATCACTCCACGTGATTTAGAGGGAAATGTAGCAGAGTAAAATGTAGTATACTGGGGATGAAAGAATTTAGGATGAGACTTAGGTGTGAAATGGGATTCCTGCAAACAAATAACATCGGGGTTATGCTTAACATAGGAGAGAAATGCTTTTCTCCTTTTCTGCAGTGAATTGAATCCCCTCACATTATGACTTAGTACTCTACACATAGCACAAGGAAGGAAGTGGCATATGCCCGGCAGTTACATATAGCAGAGAAATACTAGGAATACAGTGAAGCAGGAGTAAGAGACTGGTACTTTTCGCACATAAGCTCATATATGGCAGAGCGAAATAAACAAATTAAACAAAAAACAACGGACAAGTGTCCAACCATTCTGTGGAGTATTCCGCAGACAGGTAGGTAGTGCCTCTCGGGGTGCACATCTCTGCTACAGCAATTCTCCCAAAAAAGGCCAGCATGGTGGCCAGCAACACTAAGCCTGGTGATAGGATCTAGCCGGAAAGTTCCTTGGTACAAGAAAGAGGAGTCATAGCCTAAGTAAGGCGAAGCATACAGAAATAATATAGTTCCCCATAGGGCATGATACTCATCTGGATGCCAAGCAAAAGAAGAGGATCCTTATACATTGTCCTCCTAGCCCCCGGGGATCGGGCAGCCTAATAGTAGAGTTCGAGGTTCTCGGCCCGGGCGTCCAGTTCCTAGTCAGTCGTTGAGGTCTGGGCGGGAGGGCTGAGGCAGGGACCCCTGGGAGTCCAGCACAACGCAAGGCATCTCGACCCTCTGCCGGCGATTTAACCACATAGGTTCTGTTGTTCACCTGGAAGTTAAGCAAAAAGGGGAATCCCCATCTGTAACGGACCCGAGCCGTCTGTAAAGCTTGAGTGATGTCTTGCATTTCTCTCCGACGTTGGAGTGTAGAGGGTGCTAAGTCCGCATACAAGTGGACTAAGGGTGGCATACCCGGTAGGGGTGAGAGATTCCGTGCCGCCATTAGGATTTGATCTCTTGCCTCTGGATAATGAAATTTCAGTATCACATCACGCGGTAAATCCGGGTTGCGTGGTCGCGTCAGGGCTCTGTGAACCCTATCCATCCGAAATAAATCAATGGCAGCCTGAGCTACGAGAGTACGAAACAGCATGGTGAGAGTGGGTTCCAGTTCTGTAACGGTTTCCGGTAGTCCTCTGACACGCAGATTCCCTCTCCGGGACCTATTCTCAAGATCTTCTATTTTCAATTCCAGTGCCTCCAACTGTGCTGCGTGTGTGTCAATATCCCTGCGGTCCGTCTCCAGAGCATCCGCCATGTCATCAGCTCGAGTCTCTATGTCAGAGACTTGTTGGCCCACTTCATGTATTTGGCGAGAAAATTCGGCCACCGCCTGTGTTAGTTCCGTTCGGAACAATGCCGCAATATTCCTGAATAAATCATCAATGTCAGTGTGAGTTGTGGTTGCTGAAGGCGAGGGCGGCAGGGATGTATCCGCCGCTGACGAACTCTCACTGATCTGAGCTGCGGCCAGGTCGGCCATGATGGATTGCCTCGTGGTGCGGAAGATCTCCGGTATAGTTTGTGAAGGAGCTGGAGTCGCCGATAACCGGTGGCTTTGATTTGTTAGTCCGGGTCATACTGCACATTACCGGACTTTTTGGCTGTGAAGGAGCTGTAGAAAACAGCGCTAATACGGCTTAATCAGTGCTGCCGGAGTGGAGCTCACATCAGGTGCGTCCTGTTCGTAGAGCTTCGCGCATGCACCCCCCTAAATGATTTTTTACGGCGTTCAACTTGCTCTACAAATTTTACTTTATTCTGCAGGTTGATACGATTACGGCGATACCATATGTACATAGTTTGTTTGTTTTTTGCAGCGTTGGCACAAAAAAGAAATCATTTTAGAAAAAAGTGATTTAATTGTGCAACCATATTCTGAAAGCCGAAACTTTTATTTTCCAGTCAAAAAGGCTGTGTAAGAGCTTGTTTTTTGCAGGAGCGTTTTTGGAATACTGCACATGTTTTGTCACCATATTCTGAGAATCAGAACTTTATTTTTTGGGGTACATGCGATTTTTTTTTATCACTTTTATTCCATTTTTTGGCAAGCAAGCTGACCAAGAACAATCAATTCTGACAATGTCTTATTTTTATAGTGTTCACCGTGGACTATAAAATACATTTTACTTTATTCTGGGGTCTATACGATTATGGCGATACCAGATGTAAATCGCGTGTGGTGCAAAAAAAAAAAAAAAAAAAGGATGGAGCTGATTTTTCCAGGCGGAATTATCTGTCTGCAAAGTGTGTGAACTAGGCCTTACACATTGCACTACCCACAAAGTGCAATGCATTAGAGATCTCAGTTATTCACTGACAGCAAGCCTACTAGGCCCCACCTTCAGGCAGGGCCTAATGGGCTTCCATACGTGGCAGACCAGGAAGCCATTGTTAGTCCTCCGATTGTCATAGCAATGATCGGCAACCCTGCGATCACATCGCAGCGATGCCCATCTGCTTCAAACCACTAAGATGCCATGATCGCTTTTGATTTCATCATCTAAGGATTTAATAGTAGGCATTGGAGCTAGCTCCGTTGCCTGCCGTTACAGCAGGGTGTCTGCTGTGACATGCAGCTGACACCGGCGGCTGATGTCGCAGGCTCAGCTTCGGAGCCTGTACCATTTTGTTTCTGGGCATAGAAGCGTTTTAGGCCCCACCTCCGGGCAGGCCCTAACAGGCTTCCGTACTTGGCAAAACAGAGGCCTAACAATGGCCTCCTGTCTGCCAAAGCAGCTATCGGAACCCCGCGATTACATAGCTGGGTACCGATCTGCTGGTAAAGCCCATAGATGCAGTGCTCAATTTTGAGCGCTGAATTTAAGGGGTTAATCGGCCAGAACAGAGGCTAGCTACGGTCCTGGCCTTGCAGCAGGGTGTCAGCTGTAATATATAGCCAACACCCGCTGGCGATGGTGCGGCCTCAGCTTCTGAGCCCGCACCATCAACATCACGTACTAGTAGGTTGTTTTGCCTTAAGACCTTGGCGACAGCAACGTAATAGTACGTGACATATCGCCAAGAGGTTCAAAAGCATCTGTCACTAGTTTATGAATTCCCCATCTCCTAACTAATCTAATAGGCACGAGGATGGCCGCGTTTTAACTCGGCTCCTGCACCCAGTTGCAGAATCTAATCTCCAGACTGGGCATCCCAGGTTTTTTGTGACCAGAGACGACAGGTTATCCCAGTGACCGCGTTACTCTGCCGCAGGAGCACCATATTGACCGCCGAAGACTGCCCAACAGGTGGGCGTGAGACCGCTCTGGGACGCGGAGGAGCCGCCACCCGCAATCTTGAGCGCTAGGCCACGAGACCTCGGGCCTCCTCCCCTGACAGGCTAGAGGGGAAGTGAAGCAGAGGACCGCTGGAGATAGAGCCGTGAGAGGTGGGGATCCCTTGGCAGCAAGGCTCCCCTCAGTATACGAGGAGGATCTGCAGTGCTTGCCCTCAGACGTCGGCTTACAGACTTCCACAGGACCGACCGGGCTGGATATTACGAGACACCTCACTGGTAACGGACACTGAATCACTGCCTGGATACAGATAAGTACTCTGCACTGCTACCCTGTTTGCCTCATTGCATGACATCATATGTATGTGATTTGCTCTTATAGAACTTACCTTGTCTGTGTAGTTTAAGGCAATAGAAGCTCCTGCAAAAAAAATAAAAATAATAATTGTTCCCTGCGTGTGAGCTGGAAATCCCTAGTTACAACTTAACGAATACTACAGACACAGCAGTGTTGGTCGCCATCTAGTGGCTGATTGGTGAATTGCATCACACCCATGTAACCTGGAACCTCTTGACATTAGAGTGCCCTATACTTTTATGTGCGGACTGACATTCCTTCATGGTTTATATTGAGAATACTCTTATATGCACAAGATACTGTGATACCTCCGGTAAGAATTGCCGATTGGATCGTTGCGCTCCCTTTTGCGACCCAGATATTGGGTAAATCGTGTCAGGTTATCGCAAAATATCTAAATTGGTCGGTGAAAGAGAGAATTCTGAGGGCGTATAGACAGCAAAGGGAGTTGCGGATTCAGGGTAACCGAATTTTAATGTTCCAAGATTTTCCTGCCACAGTATCGCAAAAAAGAAGGACTTTTGTGCCCATCTGTAAAATGCTAGTGGAGAACAACACGAAATTTCAACTACTATATCCGGCCAAGCTGAGAATAAAAGATGGAACAGGATCACTAATATTCTACGATCCTAGGCGACATCTTCACATGGAAGGCGGCGGAGATTGACAATCCACACTTAGGGGATAGACAGTCCCCACTTTACCATAGTCCTTTCAACTTGTTAAATTGCTGATGTACTATGTACGAATGCTTCAATTGTTGGTTTGTTTGTAGCCAGCCATGCTCTCTTTTCTTAGAGACCCTGTCACCACATTATAAGTGCCCTGTCTCCTACATAAGGAGATGGGCGCTATAATGTAGGCGACAGTAATGCTTTTTATTTTAAAAAAAAAACGATCTATTTTCACAACGTTAGGAGCGATTTTATTTTATGCTAATGAGCTTTCTTAATGCCCAAGTGGGCGTACTTTTACTTTTGACCAAGTGGGCGTTGTACAGAGGAGTGCATGACGTTGACCAATCGGCATCATGCACTCCTCTCCATTCATTTACTAGCCAATATGGCAAAGGAAAAAAATCTTACAAACCAATCCGGACACTACGTGATCCTTTCACGGAGTGCTTGACCTCGGACCCGAACAAAATAACGCACATATTCTATGATCTGTTCCGTGCTGCTCCGGTGCACCCTGTAACAATCATATATTTCCTCAATACTTTACAAGTGCCCACTTTAACAGAGGAACAGCAAAATATGCTAGACTCTGTTATAGAAGAGGAGGAAGTCCGTGGCGTGGTCGGGGCCTCAATGAATGGTAAAACACCAGGACCAGATGGCTTTTCGGCTGAATTTTATAAAATGCTGTCTCCAGAAATAAATCCAACCTTAAAGAGGCTCTGTCACCAGATTTTGCAACCCCTATCTGCTATTGCAGCAGATCGGTGCTGCAATGTAGATAAGAGTAACGTTTTTTGTTTTTTTTTAAAACGAGCATTTTTGGCCAAGTTATGACCATTTTTATATTTATGCAAATTAGGCTTTCTAAAGTACAACTGGGCGTGTATTGTGTATGTACATCTGGGCGTTTTTACTTCTTTTACTAGCTGGGATTTGTGAATAGAAGTGAATGATGCTGACGAATCAGCATCATCCACTTCTCTTCGTTACCACCCAGCTTCTGGCAGTGCACAGACACAGCGTGTCCTCGAGAGATCACGCTGTGTCGTCACTCACTTCCTGCCCCAGGTCCTGCATCGTGTCGGACGAGCGAGGACACATCGGCACCAGAGGCTACAGTTGATTCTGCAGCAGCATCGGCGTTTGCAGGTAAGTCGATGTAGCTACTTACCTGCAAACGCTGATGCTGCTGCAGAATCAACTGTAGCCTCTGGTGCCGAAACGATGCAGGACCTGGGGCAGGAAGTGACGTCACAGTGTGACCTCTCGAGAACACGCTGTGTGTCTGTGCACTGCCAGAAGCTGGGTGTTAACGAAGAGAAGTGGATGATGCCGATTCGTCCGCATCATACACTTCTATTCACAACGCCCAGCTAGTAAAACAAGTAAAAACGCCCAGATGTTACACACAAAACACGCCCAGTTGTACTTTTGCAAGCCTCATTTGCATAAATATAAAAATGGTCATAACTTGGCCAAAAATGCTCGTTTAAAAAAAAAAAAAACGTTACTGTAATCTACATTGCAGCGCCGATCTGCTGCAATAGGAGATAGGGGTTGCAAAATCTGGTGACAGAGCCTCTTTAACTAACCTTTGTAATTCCGCTTACACACAGTCGGCTTTATCAGATTATTTCACCGGCTCCAGGACTATTCTCTTGCCAAAACCCAACAAAGATCCGGTAAACCCTCAGTCATGCAGACCCATATCATTGCTAAACACGGATTATAAATTTTAGTCTAAAATCCTAGCCAATAGATTACAGTTTATCCTACCGCATATACGCAGTCCGGCACAGACAGCCTTCACTCAGGGAAGGCAATGCATAAAAAATGTCCGCGCGGCAGTGGCGGCCACGGTGATGGCTCGGAGCCCACAGAGTCCGGTAACTATGCTTATGAGTTTAGACACAGAGAAAGCGTTCGATAAAATGGCGTGGCCTTTCCTGACCGATGCCCTAATGCAGTGCAAATTCGGTGCTGCTTTTCTGAACTACAAAGCGCTACTACAAACTGACACTAGGACCACAATTACGGTTAATGGACATAATACACCTCATTTAGATATGTTCCGGGGGGCACGTCAGGGATGTCCACTCTCACCCCTACTTTTCAATTTTGTTGGGACATTTACAAACCTCCCCAGCATTTCAGGGCATAAAAAAAAGATGGGGCCGAACTCAAAATTGTAGCATTTGCGGATGACATACTGTTGATGATCTCCAACCCAAAACAAGCCCTACCTCAGATAATGGGGGACCTGACTACATTTGGACGCCTTTCGGGTTATACGCTGAACATCGCTAAAACGGAGACACTTTTGCTTAAGGGACCGTCAAAACCTTTGTGGTCTTCTGCATACCCTTTTCTATGGCAACCTAACTCGCTGAAATACTTGGGGGTACAGATAACGAAAAATCCATCGGATCTATATAAACTTAATATCCGCCCATATATACAAAAGCTGGAGGTTGCACTGAAAATTTGGGGATCCTTGGCCCTTTCATACCTGGGGAGAGCATACTTCCTAAAAATGACAGAATTGCCCAGACTTTTATAATTTACTTCATACACTCTCACTTTATCTCACTCCCGGGGATGAAAAACATTTTGTGCTTTTATCTAGGCAGGGGGGGGGGGGGGGGGCACGCGGGGGTAGAGACCAAGGATAGCATACAAATTATTACAACAACCCAAACTCAATGGAAGGATAGCTTTCCCTAACATCCGAATATATAACTTGGCATCTTTACTTCGGGTAATAAGGGATTGGTGCACTACCCACCATGCTTCATTTACAGCATCATATGCTGTCGGAAGAAATAAAAGATAACCCTCTCTTTCTATCTACATGGAAGGGGTGGAATAAAATCAGACACATATTGGGAGTTTCTCCGCTGGTCTCCCCTTATGTGACCTTCGTCAAGAATCCTGGCTTTCAGGATGGTGGGTCCCATGCGATATTTGGTAACTGGTTTAGGGCAGGTATCCAGAACATACAGTGTCTGCTGCATGCTGCGGAAAAGAGGATGTACACGAGAACAGAACTTCTGCAAAAATATCTGGATGTACCGTTCCCTCACTTCATGTATTTTCAGGCGAGAGGTTATATTAACACTCTGCTACATAAACTGACTGACAGGGATTGGAACTCCGCTGTACATGCAAAATTCAACACACTCCTGAGTATTAGGGGAGCGATATCTCGTAACTATCAAGCTCCACACACACTAGAGCAAGCCTATCAATATTTACCATCTGCCAGGTATTTGGAGATGAGAATAAAGATATGTCACAGAGCATACCTTACTCCCTCAAGGGGTTATCTGATGGGTATATATACTAACTCTAATTGCTTTAAATGTGGCAAGCCTGACGCAAATCTACATCACTGCCTGTGGACATGCCCGGTGATACAACAATTTTGGGATAGAATAAGAACTTTTACTTTAACACACCTAACTTCGTTCCTAATGATGCCTTGTGGGCTATTTTTGGATATCTGGACAAAAGATGTTATAACTATACATGGGGAGCAGGTAAATTATTGCATATGATAGCGGTTGCAAAAACGAGCGCCGCCATTCCAATTGTTTTTGGATAAATTCACATTTTTGTTCAAGATGGATTGGACGGAAACCTCAATACGTAAGACGGCGCTCATAGAATCTTTTTTTGACACTTGGGGTAGTTTTATCTCGGTTCTTCCACAACTAATTAGGGAGGCTATCAAGACCAAATTTCCAGAATACTGTGTGGTACCAGGAAAGGGTATTGATGGGATCACCACCGATGTCATAATCACAATATATGTGAAACGCGGAGCTACGTGTTTGGAACCTGTTAGGCGAGACCGCAGGTTTCCCATTAATGCACTCTGGGGCATTTATGCCTGTGCCTACCGCAAGGGAATAGGGTATACAATGTTTGCTGGGTGGCGGTGTTTTGGGGAATGTGGGGAGCATGGCTGGCTCTAAGTTCCTCCTGCTTGCACTTGAGTAAAGTGCTGATTTATTTTTGATTTGCTGTTATTTAGTTATTTTCTCTTTCTTATGATCTACTGTACTGATAGGGGCATTGGTCCTTACCTAGCTACTGACATGGCGGACGCCTCTATACTTCTGATTTTTATGCACAGGATTGGCTGTATCTTCTGCTATAGTATCACTCATTGTTCTCACAATGCCATTGTCGCTTTGATGTTTCTGTTTCATTGTAAAATAATTGTTTATGGTGAAAATCACAATAAAAAGATTTGTTAAAAAAAAAATCTAATAGGCGCTTTTCTGCTGATAACTACAGTGTGATTGGTTTTAGAAAAAAGTTTATTAGATTTTAAAAGTTAGCATCATTTCTATACATATGCTAATTTGGCTCTAATAGCCAAATTGGAGGTTACATTTTATTTTCACTCTGGGCCATGTAAAGACAACTGTATGACGCTGCCCCACCACCCACTGTCACCTTGTCAGTCAGAGGATAAGCCACTAGTAATGCTAATCTATATGGTGTAATAAAAAATTCTAGTTTTATACCTTCAAATCTTTAGCGCGTCTTGTCATCAGGTGAATCCTACAGTCCCAAAAAACTAATGAAATGGTCATAATAAACTTGTCAGAATTAGCACTGAAAATTGGACTAGATCCCTTTATGGGAATGCAGTAAAACCATTATTCTTTCATTCGCCTGATGGAATCAGATACCATGTAGAGCGCTAAATAAAGGACACTTCTACAGAGGCACAATACAGATTTGTAGACTTTAGGAGTCAGACCGCTCCCAGTGCTATAAAATGTAGAAAAAAATTTAGGCCTTATTCAGATGAGCGTATTTCACGTCCGTGTTATGCACGTTAAAACTACGGACGTCACGCGGACCTATGCAATTCAATGGGGCCATTCAGTGTTTTTCATGCAGCGTTTCTGCTGCGTGAATCTCACTGCATGTCCTATAGTTGTGCGTTTTTTTGCGCATCACGCACCCATTGAAGTCAATGGGTGCGTGAAAAATCACGGACAGCACACGGATGTACATCAGTGTGCCGTCTGTGATTCACGCAACAGTTGCTAAAGAAATTATGAAAAAAAGAAAACCACCTCCTTCAGTTTATTTTGCGTACGTAAAAAACGTGTGACATACTTGTGTACTCGGAACTGCAACACAGGAAAAACGCTGCGACTTTTACGCGCGCAAAACGCACACGTTCGTGTGAATAAGGCCTTAGGCATCAGCATATTGGCTGTCTTGCTCCTGGGATTTGTCCAGCTACTGAATTAGGAAATTGATGTCCATTCAATTCCTGTTTTTTTTTTGTGGTTTGGGTACTGTCCCTGAAGAAAATAACGGTACATTCACAAGTGGCAGATTTTTTGCAGAATTTAATGCAACTGAAAATCCATTCCATATTCATGAATGAGGTTGTTCCTGCAAGCACCATTCAGATGAAAGGGAACGTTACAGAAATTTCTGAAACAAACTGCGCGTGAGCGTACCCCAACGCCTCATGCACACAACCGTTGTGCCACTCGGGCCGTTTTGGACGGCATCCGAGTTGGACCCCGATAGGCTTCACGGACCCATTCACTTTAGCAGGTGAATCGGGTCCGTGAAAAATGATCCGAGGAAAGATAGGACATGTTCTATCTTTCCTTGGATCACTGACGGGTCGGTGATGTGAATGAGGCGGAAGGCTCCGTTCACTCTAAAATGTGGTGCTCGATCTGTGTACATGCCGGAAAAATCGTATGTATACGCCAACCATACAGCCCTCACGCATGCCATAGAGTAGCATACGTTGACTCCCACTATAGAGAACGTATAGTGCATTGTGCATTTAATTATTTTTTTTGCTGGATCCCCTTGTATGTAGATTAAAGGGGTATTCTCATCTCAGACATTTATGGCTTCTCCGCACGTATCTAGAGAACAGGGATAACCCAACCACATCCAGGGGAGAATGAAAGGTGAGCCATTCACGATTATGGGAGATGTCCCTGTTCCTTTACCCTATAGTTAACTAGTGGTGTCAGCCATTGGGGAGCCTAAAATCTGATGACAAACACTGCTTAACCACCAAACTGGTTTTAAATCCTTTGAGACTGTAAAGCCACATGCACACGACCGTAGTTTTTAACCGTAATTACGGTTAATCTGTGGACCTCTTTCTAAAGGCCACGGACAACTTTCCGTATATATACAAAATGTGTCCAGGCCGAAAAAATAAATCAGAAAACTATAGAACACGTTCTATTCCTGTCCGCAATAGCGACATGGACTCACCCATAGAAGTCTATGGGCGCGTCAAAAACGCGGACGGCTATCGATGTGCATCCAGAGCCGCTCGTAATTGCGGAAGTGTTCCTATGTGACGGCAGGGGATTCCACAAGAAAATGGTGCCTGAGCAAACGCGACCTTTTTAAGGGGCTGGGACATTTGTAGAATCCCATTTTTTGCAGATCCATAAACACGGATGAACTACGGACCGTATTCGTGGACAGCGTGCCAGATGTGCCGTGGACTACGTATTCATATTTGCCAACCAAGGTTTTGTGAGACATAGTTGTCCCCTGAAAACCATCAACAGCAGTGACTATTACAGTAGGGATGTGGTAGATGTATGGGTTCTCCAACTAATAGGGTTGGGAATAACAGCTGTAGGTAATGGAAGTTTACAAAATAAATATGAACTGAACGACACGAAATTATCTCCTCAGAAACACAATAATGCTCACACAACATTTTTCCAACATAAGCCGTCCGAGGACAGGTAGAGCGCTCAATGAGATCTGCTGGTCATGTCTCTACAAGGGCCAGTCCAGCGATACATGGCGCGAAACCAGCACGACGGACTCTTAACGAACATGTGAAATCACTAGAGATCCTGCACGCTTCTATCACGTAACACGAACGTTTTATACAGACACATAACTCACCCACATCAGCAGCACCTCCGAAAACTAGAGCTGAAAACGTCCGTCATAATAAAGATACTTCCCCTGATTAGGTTGCCATTCTGGGGGAGCCCATAAAACAAGTGTAAATAAGCTTGGTCTCCAAAAACATGTCTGACCTAACACACGACAGGAAATCTCAAGCAACCCATCGTATGCCTGCCGCAATCCGGGGCTAGAGCGCGGCGTTTCCGGTGTAAGTCACGTGAAAGTCTAGGCGTGTTGAATGACGTTTTAGTACCGCTCCTCCCATGCTACGCTATTGGAGCGAAGTAATGCCGCCCCCCCCGAGATCCACTCTGTACTCTGCGCCCTTCCACGATCTACTGACAGATGATGGTTGTGGACGTTGTTGACATTCTGGCAGACACTGACAGCTTTTTATACCCATGATGACAAAAATGAATATTGGCCACGTTTGCTTATATTCCTTCTGTGATCTGGTGTATTCAAGGGAAAATAAATGGAATGAAATTGGATAGTTATGGGATAAACAAAATAAATATTAACATCTTCTGTATAAGGCCCTGTTCACACAAAGTTTATTTGCAGGTAGAAAAATCTCCCTTCACATTTTGACCTCCCTGCAATTTCTTGCTGCAATTTTCACCCGTGAGCAAAAAACTGCGAGCGGCTAAAAGCCGCCATGGGAAAAAACCGCCTCCGCTTGAAATCAATGGGAGCCAGTTTCTTTGACGCGGATTCCGACGCAGTTTCCGCGTAAAAAAACTGAACTGGGAATAAATTATTTACGATAGTCTACCAATGGAACATGGCGTTTATCTCTTGGTTTTATGCATGTGATTTGGAAATGATATAACTTCCATACTTTCTACTAATACGGGAAACCCGGGAAGGGAATAGATTCCAATATAGTATTTTATCGAAAAGTCTATAATATCCTATATTTAAAATTGTTTTCTGTTTTATTTGGAACCATATATGTAAAAAATATAGCAGCTTTATAATTCTGGAAGAGGGAACACGATGAATATGCCTTTGAAGAAGGCGAAACTCTGAGTGTGGCTAACATTCAATATGACACATGCTGGCATACCCCCATAAGGATATGTTCACACGAGGTCATTACGTCCGTAATTGACGGACGTATTTCGGCCGGAAGTCCCGGACCGAACACAGTGCAGGGAGCCGGGCTCCCAGCATCATACCTATGTACGACGCTAGGCGTTCCTGCCTCTCCACGGAACTACTGTCTCGTACTGAAAACATGATTACAGTACGGGACAGTTGTCCCGCAGCGAGGCAGGGACTTATACACCGTATACAGGAGAAATAGCAGAATGTGGAAAGGTGTCACTTTTACCAGTATGTCATATGGTGTTTCAAAATGGCTTAAGAAAAGTGACACTTTTGTAAAAAAAAATCCAAGTTTGGACAAATTCTGTAAAAAGTGTGAAGCGTTAAAACAGAAATTGAACCGCTAGAAATAGACTTTAGAGTGTCTATTTTGTAGAACACAATGTTTTTTTACCATTATTTATTGGACTTCAAGTCCATTACCCATACATTACTACCATGGTGTAAAAAACGAAATTAAGACAGTTTAGTGCGCAATTGAAAAAAGGGGCACTTGTGTTTTTTACTATATTTCTGGTCCAAAAAAATAAACTACACCTTCAAGTCAGGTGTCCTTATAATCAGGATAAATGAAAAAAAATATTTCAATACATTTGTATGATACAATTACATTTATTTTCAAACTGTTACATTTTAAATGATGAAAAATCAAAATGTTTCTTTTTTTTCTGTCTTTCCACGGCTATAAAAAAAAGTAACAAAAATGTTACCTATACATATATACCACAAAAAGGAAGCACTACATGTCCCAAGAGAACAGTGCAAAATTCACATCGATACATAAAACACATACAGAGTTACATCTGTGAATAGCAAAACTGCGAAAATTGCTCTGGTCCCTAAGGTTTAAAACACCTTCGGTATTAAGGGGTTGAATGAAATAATTTTATAAAAAAAATTTTTTTGTGTCACCATATTCTGAAAGCCGAAACTTTTATTTTCCAGTCAAAAAGGCTGTGGTAGAGCTTGTTTTTTGCGGGAGGGTTTGCAGTGTTTATTGGTACCATTTCAGGGGAGATGTGACTTTTTGATCACTTTTTATTCTCTATTTTGTGAGGGGTGGTGAGTGAAAAAATTGCGATACTGGTATTGTTGTGGTTTTTTTTTGCAGTGTTCACCGTGTGGGACCCCTTCGGTATTAAGGGGTTAATGAAAACTTGTGTCGTGAAGAGTGGATCAGTTTCCTACATCAAACAATCAGATTCTCTCTCTCATTAGTCAGACGCGTTTTAGAAAATGAAATCTACATTAGTCGGTTTTGGCAGCAGCTCCACTTTTGCCTTGCCCCATGAATTTGTTTTCAGAAATCTTTCTCAATGTTCTGTGCTGTATTTAACAGAGTTGTCTTATTAAGATAACCCCTTTTGGGGTATGTTCACACGGCCTATTTTCGGCCAATTTTTCGGGCCGTAAACACCCGAAAAACCGGAAGCAGAATGCCTTCAAACATCTGCCCATTGATTTCAATGGGAAAAACGGCGGTCCGTTCCGACGGGCCGTTTTTTTTACGCGACCGTTTTTAAAAACGGCCGTGTAAAAAAAAGCAGCCACGAAAAAGAAGTGCAGGTCACTTCTTGGGACCTTTAGGGTATGTTCACACAGCCTATTTACGGACGTAAATCGGGCGTTTTTGCCCCGAATTACGCCCGAAAATAGCGCCTCAATAGCGCTGACAAACATCTGCCCATTGAAAGCAATGGGCAGACGTTTGTCTGTTCACACGAGGCGTATATTTACGCGCCGCTGTCAAATGACGGCGCGTAAATAGACGCACGCGTAGAAGAAGTGACCTGTCACTTCTTTGGCCGTAATTGGAGCCGCTATTCATTGACTCCAATGAATAGCAGCGCTAATTACGGCCGTAATTGACGCGGCGTTCAAGCGCCTGCACATGCCGGTACGGCTGAAATTACGGGGATGTTTTCAGGCTGAAACATCCCCGTAAATTCAGCCGTTACGGACCCCCGCCGTGTGAACATACCCTTATAGAGCCGGTTTTCATGGTCTATTGAAAACAGCTCCAAAACCGGCCGTAAAAAACGCAGCGAAAATCGCGAGTGGCTTAAAAAACGTCTGAAAATCAGGAGCGGTTTTCCCTTGAAAACAGCTCCGTATTTTCAGACGTTTTTGAGTTTGCTTTTCACAGAGGAAATCCATATCTGGCCACCAACTTAGTATTAGGGCTTATTTACACAAGCGTGGTAAATGTCCGTTGAAACAGCGGCCGTCACACGGACCTATGTAATCAGGGGCGGATTATAATGAGGGCAATATGGGCAAGTGCCCGGGGCCCGAGGCTGGAAGGGGGCCCAGTTCGCCCCGGTTCTCCCTTACCAGCTGTTAAAATTACAGCCGGTTCAGAGAACCGGAGTGAAGCGGGACCTCTCACCCAACCAGTGGCGTAGCTATAGGGGCCGCACTACACAGTAAAAAGTAACTATAGTAACGGGAGCCGCGGGCCCGTTACTATAGTAACTACAGTACTTACCTTCCTGTTTCCAGTGCGCAGCGCATGACGTCACCACCATCCTGTAGTTCAGAGTCAGGACATCCGCCACGGTTGAAGAGCAGGGTAAGTTTCATATCCCTGTCTGCTTAAAGCTGATTGGCGGGGTCCGACTCCCAGGACCCCCGCCAATCACCTGTTTTGAAGGGGATGCAGCGCTCGTACGAGAGCTGGTGCTTCCCCTTCATTCCGGTCACGTGCTCACATTGTGAATCCATGTCGGCGATTCACAGTGTGATTGAGTAAGTGAAATGAAGGGGAAGCAGCTGTCGTAACAGCGCTGCGGCCCCTTCAAAACAGGTGAGTGGCGGGGGTCCTGGGAGACGGACCCCAAGCCATCAGCTATTGATGGCCTATCCTGAGGATAGGCCATCAATGTTTAGGGACTGGACGATCCCTTTTAAGCCTACGATGTTGCAGGCTTAGAGGGCCCATGAGACAGGATCACAGATTGTGTGATGCGGTCTGCTGGGCCCTGTATCTGAGCCAATCACATGGTAGGCTTAGATACATGGCCCATGTGTGATCCTGTCTGCTGGGCCCTGTATCTAAGCATTTTACATAAGCACATGGTAGGCTTAGATACATGGCCCAGTCAAAAATATTTTTAATTATCTTTATATGTGTGAACATATATTGCTTTTGTGAAAGTGATTAGAATGGGTTTCAAAGATAACATTTTGCATGGACTCCATCTTGTATGGTAGGCATCCATTTTGGATCATTGGAATCTATCTTTTGGCCTGAAGGAGCTATCTTGAGGTTAATAAGTAAAAAGTAAATATCAGCAGATGTCTAGAAGCAATTCTATGTTATGTGTTCTTGAATTGAATGTTTTATTACTCTTAAGGAGCAGATCAAATAACCTTGGTGGAATGGACAATGGCTGTTTACCATATGTCAGCCTTGGATTCAGGCCTCTGTTTAATTAATTTAAACTTATCTGCAGTCTCCATTCTCTAGTGAGATAAGAAGTAGAGACAAATTAACTTGTGTATCTGAGATGTGTGTCCTTCCCATGGGACAAGGTTCAGGCCACCTGGGGCTTGGAGGGTGAAGTATTATTATAATGCATTGAAATAATTCTTATTGGCTGAATCAGAGTCATTATCATATTGTAGATGATTGGCTGAAACCAAAGCCTACACCTTTCCTGTCATTATACCATATGTGGAGTTTTGGGATATTACCATATATAGAATGTTTATGTTTGCAAGTATAAGGTTACCACCTACTCTCATTTTCCTATAAATAAAGATGGATCCGCCCCCTAGGGCAGAGATCATTTGAACACTGAAGCTGCGTGTCATGGTCTCTTTCAGGCCAGCCTCTCTCAGATCCACCATTGAGAGAGCATTCACTAATTTGGAGCTCATAGACAAATGCAGATAATGTCCAACGTTAACGGACATACTAAATTCTGCAGCGACATTACATGGGGGCTCGTCCGGGATTCTCAACACAGATCGAAGGCGACAATCGAAGGTGGATGACGGCTAAGATAACGGAGAACTGCACACAAAACCGGTGAGTAAGAAATGTTATTCTAACTGTGCACTTCTCTCTTGTTTTAGCTGCCGTCCAGGTATTGTCTCTTTTGACTATTTGGGAACCATGAACACCATTTGTCTATGAGTTGTATGTATGAATTATAGGAATAGGTGTGTGAGTGGACACGAATCTGTGAGTGTATCTGTGAGAGGCTGAGATAAGGGAGCGTTTGTTTTCTAATCCCAAAACATACAGAAACAACCAAATACAGAGAAAAAACTAAACGGCCTGTCCGAAGTGTTCCCTCCGGTCCCTGGGTTTTGTATGTATTAAGATCAGGTTGCAAATTGATCCTTGCAGAAGTGACGGGTAACCATCCCCGCCCAAGTGATTGTTAGGACTTTCGCGTATCCAGACTGTGACCCATAGGAGGCGCACCTGGCCGGAAGTAAGAGTATGTATGTGGGCTAATCCTCGGACGCCCGACTGAATGAGTTGCTGATTATTAAGTAACATCTCTGTAACTAGAAAGTTTATAGAATATTCATGGGCGCCTGTGACAGTAAGATAGTTATAAATCACACCCATCCCTTTTAAATCTAAGGTATAGTATACTGAGGGACTTGTGCTTGTTGACGATAGTTAATTGGCTGCTGTTTAAACTGATTAGATATATACACGGTTGCCCTACTGATCAGCAGAAGTGCATAGGGGACCCCCATGACAGACTAAATGATTTAGCAGAGTGCATTGGGTCCTGGAAAAAAAAATAAAAAAAAATAATAAAAAACCGGGAACCCCAATGACAGACTAAATATAGGCCGAAGGGTTAAGTAGGCCAGGAAAATAGACTGAAGAGTTAGTGCGGATGTGGCCAGCTTTGTCTTGACCCTGAAAAGTCAAGATAAAGTTGGCTACATTAGTAAGTCTGGGATTTAGCAGAGGGCATGGGGAAATCTGGATCGAAGTATGCCCGAGGTAGAGTGCTGGCCAGCCGGGAACTGGGGCATAACATTATATGTTACGTTATATGTGTTTTATGTGTCGACCACAATGAAAAACTTCATTCATATTTAAATTTAATATGATGTGCATTACTAAATGAAGATTATAGTTCATTGGATGAATAATCCAAGATTAGGAGTTTATACACAGTCATTCTAGTTGTATACTTGTTTTACCAAAGATACACACAAAAGGTATACAGGTGTGAGATTGGATTCTCAGTACTGAGAGTGTCTGGTAACAGCTGGTATTGTGAGTGACTGGTGTGTGCTGAACTATTTTTAAAGGGAAATGGTTTATTTGAAATCACCACATGATAAGTGATTCAACGAGAAAGATATTTTTTTATGTAATTGTTACATTTTAGTTTATTATTATTTGATATTAAAAGTTTCTATTGGCATATGATGACACATATAGTGCACGATATGTTTCATTATTTGTCTTAATAGATTGGTTTATTTAATAATTGACATAAACTAATGAAGGAAAGAAATATTTTGCAAACCTCTTATTAATTTATAAGAGTATCCTTTCTGTTTAATGATGGTATATGCACATTATACGCGCGCATACACACACACACATACACACAGAAACATTGTGAATATATTTTATGAAATTAAAATGCAAATAAGATTACAGCATTCACAGGAGCTGTTGTCACGTTTATGGTGTCAGATTCGTGTCCAGTCAATCTTATAGTTTCTGAGATCCTTGCAACAATTCAGGTTGTCATTCGATATAAGTCTGATGGACAGATTGAAGTCACTGATGATATGCAAAATTTTATGTGTGCTGCACTCTATGGGGATTGCACTGAGAGGAGGAAGACCTCGCACCTCAGGAAATATTCAGGGCGGTCCTGTCCTCCTTCGGCTGGATTCACACGAACGTGGCGTTTTTGCGGACACAAAAACGCGGCGTTTTGCGCGCGCAAAAATCACTTGCCAGCTCCGTGTGTCATCCGTGTATGATGCGCGGCTGCGTGATTTTCGCGCAGCCGCCATCATAGAGATGAGGCTAGCCGACGTCAGTCACTGTCCAAGGTGCTGAAAGAGTTAACTGATCGGCAGTAACTCTTTCAGCACCCTCGACAGTGAATTACGATCACCATATCTTGCAACCTGTTAAAAAAAAAAAAGAGGTTCGTACTTACCGAGAACTTCCCGCCCGTTGCCTTGGTGACGCGTCCTTGGTGACGCGCCTCTCTTGACATCTGGCCCCACCTCCCTGGATGACGCGGCAGTCCATGTGACCGCTGCAGCCTGTGCTTGGCCTGTGATTGGCTGCAGCTGTCACTTGGAGTGAATTGTCATCCCGGGAGGTCAGACTGGAGGAAGAAGCCGTGCGTTAGCGGTAAGTCAGAACTTTTTTTTTTTTACTCGTTCATGTATATTGGGATCGGAAGTCACTGTCCATGGTGCTGAAACAGTTTAACTCTTTCTGCACCCTGGACAGTGACTATATCCGGACGTCGCGTACCGGAAATTTTTTTGCCGGGTTCGGCCAAAACGAGTTCGGCCGAACCCGGTGAAGTTCGGTTCGGTTGTCCGGGTTCGCTCTTCTCAAAGACACTCCGTTTGGATGTTTGTAAATAGAAAAGCACGTGGTGCTTTTTTGTTTACATTCATCCTTTTGACAGCTCTTGCGCGAATCACGCAGTTTGCACGGAAGTGCTTCCGTGCGGCATGCGTGGTTTTCACGCACCCATTGACTTCAATGGGTGCGTGATGCGTGCAAAACGCCCAAAGAACGGACATGTCGTGACTTTTTTTCAGCGGACTCACGCTGAGAAAAAATCACGGACATGTCTGCACGGCCCCATAGACACATATAGGTCCGTGCAACGCGCGTGCAAATCACGCGCGTTGCACGGACGTTTTTCACGTTCGTCTGAATAAAGCCTTCTGGGCACAGGGTAAACAGATGTAGGACGCATGTCTGTGGCCCCTGTAACTGTTAAAATTGTTTGCAAACAGCCCCAAACCCCAGTTGAAGCAGTGCCCTCCGAGCCTCCCACAGTTGAAAAGTATTGATAACCGAACCATACATTGATGTACAGTGTTACAGTGTTAAACCCTACTACATTGCTTCCGCAGGGTTCAACAGAGGAGGAAGAAATGGATAGGTTATATGGTCAATGGGGGACTTGAGAGGGAATGGGATAAGTCACAGGAAACAGTAGACAGTGAATTTCCAGCCTGGTGGGAAGTTGGTTTCTCAGCACATTTGATTCCCCAGTACACAGGTCACCAACATAATTGTATTGAATTAATGAAAATAGAGATGAAAACATTAGAAAATGTAACAGGGGATCCAATATCTAATCCAGCTTTTGAGTTTTTCTTTTGTAGATGGTTCCAGGTACCACCATGAAGGATGCTACAAGACTGGGTATATACTGTCACCACCGAAACAGAGGTAATAAAGAAACAACCACTCCCATCCTCCATGTCCGCACAGGAGGTGGAGGTGAAGGTACTCGCTGAGGTGTGTAGACTGACTGAAGGTAAAACCGCAAATATATATATACTGACTCTAGATATGCTTTTGGTATTGCACATGATTATGGCCTAATCTGGAGGAGCAGAGATTTTTCTGGATCCACGGGTAAACCCATAATGTTGAGAGAGTGAGAGAACTGTTTGAGGCTCTGACACTGCCAAAGCATGTAGGTATACTCAAAGTGCCAGCTCTTACTAAAGTGCAAGCTGCCCCCGAAGTGAGGGGAAATAGACTAGTAGACAAGGCTGCAAAAGCTGCGGCTCTCATGTCCCTCATAGAGGAGGATGTAGTATTCTTGACCAGCATAGTATCTGGTCCCATAGACATGATAATATTAAGTAGATTACAAAGTCTAGCCACAAAAGAGGAAAAAGGACATTGGCAGACAAAAGGTGCCAGTGAAGGGGAGGATGGAATATGGAAGGTGGGTAACAGGATGTGCCTACCCAGAGTCCTCTTCCCCATGATAACCCAACTAATGCACGGACCAACGCATGTGTCAAGAGAAGGAATGAGTGCAATGGTGAGCAAATGGTGGGTACCCCCGGGGTTTCAGCAAGTGCTGCTGCCAGATTTGTCCAGAGGTGCATGATATGTGTCTGCCATAACATAGGCAAAACTATGCGGGTTGCAAAAAGGCATATGTTAAAGGCAGACTACCCATATCAGCGATTGCAGATTAACTCAGTTACCAAAGGTGGGACAGTATGACATGTAGCGGTCTGTGTAGATCTGTTCTCAAGGTGGCCTCAGGTGTGGCCAGTAACGTGGGCCACAGCAAAAGTAAAAGATGGCTCTCAGAAGTGGTGTGTAGATATGGGGTCCCTGAGACAATAGAAAGTGATAGAGGAACTCACTTTACTGGAGAGGTAGTCCAACAAATCTTGCAGGTCCTGGGTATAGAGCAGCTTTTCACACCCCGTATCCCATGAGCAGTGGGAAGGTAGAAAGGTTGAATGGGACCTTGAAGTTAAAAATCCAGAAGGTCATGGCTGAAACCCATAAACCATGGACTGAGAGCCTGCCCATTGCCCTCTGACCTCACCCGTTATGTGGGCGCTCATGCAGATGTATAAATATGTTTATGATTCCATTCCAGATCCTAAGTGAAAGGAGGACATTGTTTACAGCCGGGGACTGGACGTGTTTAAAAAGACATCGTAAAGCACCACAGCCACACTGTGATGTCCGTACCAAGTCCAACTCACGACTTCCACATCCGTTACATTGGAGGGAAAGAACTTAACTTGGACACACGCCAGTCACTGCTGGAAGGTCCTCAATCACGAGGCTGAACTGTGGGTCTCGTCAAGCTCCGGCTGACCTTCATCTTCCCTGTCATCTCTACATTACCTATTGTCTAAATGATGAGCTGGAAGAAGAGTTTAATGACAAGTTTATCAAACATCAAGTGATATCAGTATTGACTAAATTGCTGGACTATTGTATATGTCTCCATTCAAAGACGATGCCATATGTGAAGATATATGAAGTTATTGCCTTGGCCTTGCGGTCCCATCTCTTTTCCCTAGCGCTTAACCCTTACTCTCCTGGAGTTGTTTCTCTTGTAATAGCAGCGTGGGCATTGGTTCCCTGGCTGTTTTACCGTGTAAGATATTCAAAGAGGGAAGCGCTGCGGAAAACAGATCTCAGGCCAGGAATACGGCCGTCCATGATTAGATGTTACCCCAATGACAGTGTGTGATGTGTAAACATGGGTCAGGTTAATAAAAATGACATGTTGTTTGATGCTGTAGACCTCACCGACTGTGAGGGAAGAGACACAGAATATGTATAGTCTGGGGATAAGAGCAACTGGCAGCTCCTAGTGCTCCGAGACAGCTAGAAAATGGATGACGCAGGTTCTAGAGGGTGTAACACGAGGTCATCTAACTGATAAAGGGGGTGGTATCGATGAATGCCACCGGACAGGGCATGATCTTGTTCTCCTGGATTGCAGGAGTTTCAGCACTCCAGGGATGTGCTTCCACCCAACATGTATGTCATATATGTGGTTGTAAAGCATATAAGTGGTTGCCACCCAGGAGACCAGGAGTACGTACCCGAGCCAGACCACAACCAGCTACTTAGATAGAGATATTTTATGTTTAAACTTGTAACATGTTTTATTGCAAAAGTATCAGCAGTTAAGAAAACAGCGCAGGATATAAAAGTGCATGAGGTCCAGACCACCCACCACCCTAAGAACCGAGGAGGGAGGAAACATTCAGAGCCACCTGTTTATGTGACACTAAATGCTTCCATACCTGATAAAGTCATCTGTCAAGCCGTAGAAAACCACCAAGATAGATGGTATTGCCCGAATTGTGAAACCTGTAATTCCCTAAATCTTCAGGTGTGTACAGTATGTAACGCTGTGCACTCACCTATTGCTAGACACGTATACTGAGTATTCATCTCGAGGTGAATGGCACACGGTGCCCTGGTTTAGGGGAGCTAACCAGAACGTAATCTCGGACGAATATTCTAATACATGGCTAAGCAAATTTATGTTCAAAAGAAGGGAATTGTCAAAAATATTTTTAATTATCTTTATACGTGTGAACATATATTGCTTTTGTGAAAGTGATTAGAATGGGTTTCAAAGATAACATTTTGCATGGACTCCATCTTGTATGGTAGGCATCCATTTTGGATCATTGGAATCTATCTTTTGGCCTGAAGGAGCTATCTTGAGGTTAATAAGTAAAAAGTAAATATCAGCAGATGTCTAGAAGCAATTCTATGTTATGTGTTCTTGAATTGAATGTTTTATTACTCTTAAGGAGCAGATCAAATAACCTTGGTGGAATGGACAATGGCTGTTTACCATATGTCAGCCTTGGATTCAGGCCTCTGTTTAATTAATTTAAACTTATCTGCAGTCTCCATTCTCTAGTGAGATAAGAAGTAGAGACAAATTAACTTGTGTATCTGAGATGTGTGTCCTTCCCATGGGACAAGGTTCAGGCCACCTGGGGCTTGGAGGGTGAAGTATTATTATAATGCATTGAAATAATTCTTATTGGCTGAATCAGAGTCATTATCATATTGTAGATGATTGGCTGAAACCAAAGCCTACACCTTTCCTGTCATTATACCATATGTGGAGTTTTGGGATATTACCATATATAGAATGTTTATGTTTGCAAGTATAAGGTTACCACCTACTCTCATTTTCCTATAAATAAAGATGGATCCGCCCCCTAGGGCAGAGATCATTTGAACACTGAAGCTGCGTGTCATGGTCTCTTTCCGGCCAGCCTCTCTCAGATCCACCATTGAGAGAGCATTCACTAATTTGGAGCTCATAGACAAATGCAGATAATGTCCAACGTTAACGGACATACTAAATTCTGCAGCGACAGCCCATGTGTGATCCTGTCTGATAGGCCCTGTATATAAGCATCTTAAATAAGCACATGATAGGCTTATATACATGGCCCATGTGTGATCCTGTCTGATGGGCCCTGTATATAAGCCTACTACATGTACTGTATACATACTGTGGACCCTGTATCTTGACAGACAATATCACACATGGGCCCTGTACCTAAGCCTACCACATGTGTTACTAATCATTTTTGTTGTGTTTGTGTTTTTTTACAGATTCGGTCGTTGGACTACGTCGGATTCGAGGACTACTTTGATGACGGCGTTTTTATTATCAATAAAATGGTTAATGAGGGGTGTCTGGGGGGGGTTTTATTTCAATAAAATATTTTTTCTATGTGTTTGTTTTTTAAATTTTATTATTACCGGCTTAGTAATGGACGCCGGCTGATTGACAGCGTCCATTACTAAGGCGAGGCTTAGTGTTAGCCGGTACAGAGGTTAACACTAACCCCCATTATTACCCCGGTACCCACCGCCACCAGGGTTGTCAGGAAAAGCCGAGTATGATCCAATACCTGACCATCTGTAGTGATGGTCGGGCAATGGGGCGGCCGCAAGATGGTATTATTAGGCTGGGAAAGGCCAAAAACTGTGGCCCTTCCCCTCTGGTAATGTTAACCTGCTGCTGCTTTCTTGTATCTGGCTGGTTATGAAAAATGGGGGGGGGGGACCCTGCCAGATACAAAAGCAGCAGCATAGCATTACCAGGGGGGGGGGAAGGGTCACAGTTTTGGCCTTACCCAGGCTGATATTATCAGCCTGTGGCTGACCCGGTACCCGATCGTCACTACAGGTGGTCGGGTACTGGTTCGTACCCGGCTCTTCCCAGTACCACTGGTGGCGGTGGGTACCGGGATAATGGGGGTTAGTGTTAGCCTCTCTGCCTGCTAACATTAAGCCTCGCCTTAGTAATGGATGTTGTCAATCAGCCAGCAGCTATCAAGGCGGTAATAATAAAGTTTAAAAAAATACAAGGACGTAGAAAAAATATTTTATTGAAATAAAAAAACAAACACAACCCTCAATAACCATTTTATTAATTTAAAAAAACGCTACCATTGAAGTAGTCCTTGAATCCGACGTAGTCCAACACCCGAACCTGTAAAATAACACAAACACACAAAAATAATTTGTAACACATAAAAAAGCAAAACAATTCTTATACTTACCTTTCCTGGGTCCAGCGCTGGAACCGCAATGTTAGCGAGCAGGTCCCTATATCTAATCCTATCATGTGTGATACTGTCTGTTGAGCTACTGTATCTAAACCTATAATGTGTGATACTGTCGGTTGAGCTACTGTATCTAATCCTATCATGTGTGATACTGTACTGAGCCACTGTATCTAATCCTATCCATAGTTTGTAGGGTCGTAGTGCAATAGATATGCTGTCTCCTATACACACACACACACACACACACACACACACACACACACACACATTCAGGGGCACAGTGTATAGTACTATTATATTCAGGAGTACAGTGTATAGTACTATTATATTCAGGGGCGCAGTGTATAGTACTATTATATTCAAGAGCGCAGTGTATACAGTGTAATACATCCCCAGAACCAATGTACTGAGCTTGGTTCTGGTGCTGTGTATATATATATATATATATATATATATATATATATACTGAGCTTTGTTCTGCCGTTGTATGTATGTACTGAGCTTGGTTCTGGGGATGTATATATGTACTGAGCTTTGTTCTAGTGCTGTATATATGTACTGAGCTTTGTTCTAGTGCTGTATATATGTACTGAGCTTGGTTCTGGTGCTGTATTTATGTACTGAGCTTGCCTCCTGGGCTGTATTTATGTACTGAGCTTGGTTCTAGTGCTGTATATATGTACTGAGCTTGGTTCTGGTGTTGTATATATGTTGTGAGCTTGGTTCTAGTGATGTATATATGTACTGTGCTTGGTTCTGGTGTTGTATATATGTACTAAGCTTGGTTCTGGGGCTGTATATATGTGCTGAGCTTGGTTCTGGGTCTGTATATATTTACCTTCTCTTAAGGTAAAAGTATATGTTAAATCTACTTTTACCTTAAGAGAAGGTAAATATATACAGTAAAAACTAAATCCAAAAAACCATGAAGGAATCTCAGTTTTTTCCATTTCACCCATTATATGGTACTTTACATGGTGCCAATAAAAACGATAACTCCTCCCGTAAAAAAAATCCTTCACACACCCCTCCATTGATGTAAAAATAAAAAAGTTGTAAAGCTCCTGACCACTTCAGTGTCTCAAAGTATTTTGCTTTCTTTCTTCTGTATAACTCATTCTGCTTTTACAGCTAAATTAAAACTGTGCCAGGTCTGTGGCCGCCTAAACAGAAATTTGCAAATATATATGGTACAGGGTCTTCGGAGTTCGTGGGGGGGGGGGGCAGACCTGAATAAGTGCCCGGGGCCCATGGTACCCTTAATCCACCCCTGTTGTAATGACGGGGGTGAGGAGACAGACAAGTGAGCCCTAATCTACCCGCCACTCAGTCCCTGCCTACTTGCAACGACCCGCCCTAGTCGACAGGGTACAACTGGGCGACGGTCCCTACGCTCAATAAGTGCACGACAGACAAACAGACAAGGGTACACAGAGCTAGGGGGAGAAAGGGGCAGTTGCCCACGGCAATACCGTGAGCAACAAGAGAAGTGAACAAGCCGAGTCAAACCAGGAGAGTGAACGAGGTACCAAACGCAGAGCAGGAGAGTAGTCAGCAAGCCGGGGTCAATATGAAGCAAGGACAATAGTACAAGAAGCTGCAGCAGGGCCAGGAAACCAAACGAGAAGAATCACAAGCAAAAGAGGAACATAAAAGGCAGGTATAAATAGACAGAGGGCGGGAGCTAGCTCCGTCTGGCCAGGCTGTGATAGGTTCTCCCACTCCTAAGCCTGCCACCCTGAGTGGTGGAAGATGGAGTCAGTCTCACAGACATAGAAGCAGGTGCAGACTGATTATCTATGGGCGTTAACCCCGAAGCTGTGCCTGGCAGATCCTTTACACCTGTATGTAATTCAACGTGGCCGTTCACACAGCCGTTGTTTCAACGGACCGTGTGAAGGGTCCGTGCGAAAATAGGACATGTTCGTTCTTTTCGCGCATCACGCATCCCTCCATAGACTCAACTATGGGGGATGCGTGACATCGCGTCTTGCAGCACTGAGCACGGATGCACCTCGGACGTAAAAAACATGGTGGCCATTTAAATGAACGGGTTGACCACAATGGGAGCCGCTCTTTGACATCCCAGCTTTTTTTTATTTCAGCCTATAAAGGGAGATATAGAGTGGACATATTAAACAGCCATTTTAATACCACATTTTAATACCACAGTGGCTAGAGCACAAGACAAACGGCAAGTGTGAAAGTGACCAAATCAATTTAATTTTAATGCTCAACTTGAGAAGTGTGGACAGTGATATTTATTTTCTCAGCTTTAATTCCAATGCAGTTGATTATACCATTTCCAATATTCCACCATGCTTTGCCTTTGCAGGAGCAAAAAAAAGAAATATATATTTTTTAACCCGTTAGTGACCACCCATTAGTGTTTTTACGGCGCCCACTAACAGGCTTTATTCCGATGCAGTAGCCTTTTTACGGCGCTGCATCGGAAAAAATAAAAAGCGCCGGGAGCAGGTAACCTCTGGTAGCGGAGGGCTGGGAGCATACCTGGTCGAACGGGTGAGATCGAAATAAGTATCGATCTTGCCCGTTTAACCCCTCTGATGCAGCGCTCAATAGCGAGTGCCGCATCCGAGTGGTTTTGGAGGGAGGGAGGGGGCTTCCTCTCTCACCCCGCGATAAGATCTAAGTGTGCCGGTGTCTTCTATGGCAGCTGGGGGCATAATAAAGGCTTGCCCCTAGTTAATGCCTGCTAGGCCATGCCAGAGCCATGCCCTAGCAGATGCCTGTCAGTTTTGAACAGACAGGCAAGTAATACACTGCATTACAGAAGTATTGCAGTGTATTATAAAAATATGCAGACACAAAAACAAATAATTTTGAAAAAAAGGGTTTTTACTGTGTAAAAGTAGTAAAACATACAAAACCTATATAAATTTGGTATCGTTGCAATAATAACCCGCTGAATAAAGTTATTGTGTTATTTATACCACACGGTAAACTGCGTAAATTTAGGAGGCAAAAATCTGTGGCGAAATTGCCTTTTTTCTATCCCCCCCCCCCCAAAAAAGGAAGAGTTAATCAATAAATTCCATGTACCCCATGGAAAGCTATGACTTGCCGCAAATTGCCGTATCCATACGGTAAATGAAGGAGTTACAGTGTAAAAAATAAAAGTTACAAAGTAAAGATGGCTTGTGTTCATAACAGCAGCCATCTTTACACGAGGGCTAGGGGGGTGGCTAACCCGCCCCGCATCGGCGATCGCTGCAATTGGCCGGTCAATTCATACCGGCCAATTGCGGCTTTCGCCAATCACTGTTCTACAGGGCACAGTGATACGGTGGTGATTGGTCCTGCCTAGGACAGCATCAATCCCTGCCATGTAGCGATGATTGAGTGGCAGTGATGCCACGCCCCCGATCGCTACGATTGGTCGTTCTGTATCGACCGACCAATCGCAGCCATAGCGGGTGTTCGAAACACCCTCCACCGGCTCTGCCCACCTCATTCCGGTTAGGAACGGTGAGCAGAGCTGGTGTGACCGTTTGTGAGCCATACATACCGATTCTGAGGACTTCCGTGCTGCGATCCTGCTGTGACGTCTTCATCCGACTGCTTCCTGCTGAAGAGTGAACCGTCATCATCATCTGTGCTGCTGCAGATTTTTATTTTTTTTAGCAGCAGCACTTGTTTTTTTCCTAAACTTCTTATCCCTGTAACCTCCCCCCCATCCCCCTCTTACGTCCTGCGGCCGCTGAGTGTGGATCAGTGACCGCCATCACTGACTGCCAATTTTTGGCACAGGACTATTTTTTTTTTTGTATTTTTGCACCTCCCTGTGTGCGCCCTGCGGCCACCGAGTGCTGATCAGTGACCGTCATCACTGATCAGCATCCGTGGTAATTTTTTTTGCTGCAAGTTCTTTTAAAAATCTTTTTCTACCCGCACCAATTCACTGTGTGCTTCCTGTGGCCGCTGAGCGCTGATCAGTGACTGTCTTCACTGATCGGCATATGTGCTCAATTATTAGTGCAGGTTTTTTATTTCTTGGCCTTTTTTACTACTGCACCTTTTTTTTGCGTGCGCCCTGCGGACACGGAGTGCTGAGTCTAATAATCAGCATCAGTGGTAATTTGTTTCCGCAGGTTTTTTTTTGTTTTTATAAAACTGTAAAAAAAAAAGTGTCAAAAATATCCATGCGTTTTGTAAAAAAACATATATAGCAGCAGTTATAGCTATATATTTTTTATACAGTTTGAGTAAATTTACAGCTTCTAGTTAGCGTCCATTTAGTGATGGACATTCAGGTTTTATTTAACTGAAGTTCGGTCACTAAACTTGTGATAGCGTAACGACAGTTTTAGTGTAAATTTACAGCTTATAGTCAGCGTCCGTTTAGTGACAGACATTGTTTATTTTAACTGAAATTTGTTCACTAAATTTGTGATAGTGTGGCGACAGTTTTAGTATAAATTTACAGCCTATAGTCAGCGTCCGTTTAGAGACCGACATTCAGTTTTTGTTAACTGAAGTTCCGTCACTAAATTTTTGATAGCGTAGCGACACAGTTGTAGCTCAATTTTTTTTACAGTTCTATATTGAACGTTCAATAAATTTCTTTCTCCTAAATTTTTCTTATTCTTCTCTTCTTTTCTTTTTTTTTTCCTATAAATTTCATATACACGTGTAAAAGCACAACATACACAACCACCTCTATAAAATAAATTGAGTATTACACGTGTTGAGTATTACACGTGTATGATGCACGGCTGCGAGATTTTCTCGCAGTCGCCATCATTATGACACTCCGTTTGGATGTTTGTAAACAGAAAAGCACGTGGTGGTTTTCTGTTTACATTCAGAGTTTGACAGCTGTTGCGCGAATCACGCAGTTTGCACGGAAGTGCTTCCGTGCGGCATGCGTGGTTTACACGCACCCATTGACTTCAATGGGTGCGTGATGCGCAAACAGCACACAAAGTTAGGACATGTCGTGAGTTTTTTTCAGCGGACTCACGCTGAGCAAAACTCACGGACTGTCTGCATGCCCCCATAGACTAATATAGGTGCGTACGACATGCGTGAAAAGCACGCACGTATATCACGCTCGTGTAAACGAGGCCTGAAGCACTACATACCCCCCCTAATAAAAATGTCCCAATCATCTCAAAAGGTCTACTCAGCTGAGGAGGCATACGCCATCATGGCCTCTGACACTGAATCGGCCAGCGAGGGAGAAGAAATTGCCCCATTCCTCTTGAGCTCCTCCTCATCCAGTGATGAGGAACCCCGCAAAGACGCCCCAGGACAACAGCTGAGGAAACCCCCCAAATCAGTGATACCCTGTGGAACCCACCCCCTGATAATTATGAGCCTCACATTCCAGATTTCACAGGGAGCTCAGGAATTCGGTTTAAGACTGTAGGCCTCGCAGAAATTGACTATTTCAAGCTCTTTGTCTCTGAGGATTTTGTTAATTTAATGGCGGCCCAGACAAATTTATACGCCCAACAATTTTTAGCCCAAAACTCCACGTCATCATTTGCTAGGTGGGCTCCCATAGAGGCAGTGGAGATGATGAAATTTTGGGGCCTTGTCCTACATATGGGCCTAGTAAAAAAGCCAGAGATTAGGCAATACTGGAGTGCGGACATTTTATACAGCACCCATTTTACCGCATGGCAATGACCCGGACACGTTTTGAAATTATTCTGAAATTTTTGCATTATAATGACAATGCACAGTGCCCGCCCCGTGATGACCCCACATACGACCGCCTATTCAAAATCAGGCCAATGATTATTTCTGCACCAAATTTCAGGAAGTGTAAACCCCCGAAAAGAACATAGCAATAGACTAGTCCCTTGTACAATTTAAGGGGAGACTAAAATTCTGCCAATACCTGCCAATCAAGAGGGCGAGGTATGGAATTAAAATGTACAAGCTGTGCGAGAGCAGCTCAGGGTACACCTACAGGTTTCGGGTTTATGAAGGGAAGGACACCAGGATAGAACCTCCAGAATGCCCCCCTGTCCTGGGACTTAGTGGAAAAATAGTGTGGGATTTGGTGCACCCACTGCTGGACCAGGGCATTCACCTTTACGTGGATAACTTCTATACCAGCATCCCACTATTTAAATGCCTCTCCACTAGAAGTACTGTAGCATGCGGCAACACAAAAATCAGAGGCCTCTCTAAAAATCTGATTTGGCAACCCCTAAGAAAGGGGGAAAGCACTAAATAGCGAGAACAAGTTGCTGGTCAAGTATAAAGACAAGAGGAACGTCCTTATGTTGACCACAATACACGGTAGCATCCCTGTCCCTCTCCGAGGTAGCACTACAATGACCCCCAAGCCAGATTGCATCCTCGGCTACAATAAGTACATGGGAGGGGTTGATCCCTCTGATCAAGTACTGAAGCTGTACAGTGCCATGCGTAAAACAAAGGTGTGGTACAAAAAGCTGGCCGTGCACATGGTACAGATGGCATTGTATAACTCTTACGTGCTATACCAATGTGCAGGCCGGATAGGGACATTCCTTCAGTTTCAAGAAGCAGTTATCAAGGCCATTGTATTTGGGAACCAGGAAGGGGAGGGCCCCAGTACTTCTAGATGCGATGGACCACGTATTGTACCAGAGCAACACTTTTCTGGCGAAATCCCCTCCACTGGTAAAAAGGGAAGGAGCCAAAAAAGGTGTGAAGTGTGTTACAAAAGGGGGACGAGACACAACTTATCATTGTGAAACGTGCCCCGACAAACATGGCCTGTGCATAAAGGAGTGCTTCAAAGTTTATCACACATCCATAGATTTTTAATTGAAACATTTTTTTTAAATGCTCACGATTGTTACGTCTATGGCCAGGGGTCGTCGTTCAGACTTACCCCTTGACGATCCCGGCCATGAACATCTCTCTTTTCGGCGTCCGCTCCCTCCAGGGAGACGCCGGAACTCTCTTCCGGGTCCTCGGATTGTTTCCCGCAGGGCGCGCGCGTCCTCGCGTGCACGGCCTTAAAGGGCCAGTACGCGTCCAGCTGTTAAACATCCATTATCAGCCCAAATGGCTGCTGGACTATAATAAGGGGTCCTGCCCACTGGTTCCTTGCCTGAGCGTTGTTGTGTACCCTAGTTTGTCTTGCAAATGGTCTCCCAGTGTTTTCCAGTTCCCAGTGTTACCCGTTCCTGCTGCCTGTACCCTGTATCCTGTGCTATCGTATCTACAAGTGAAAGTCAAGTCGTATCTTCCCGCTGCATCCACGGTGTCACCTGCTGTGAAAGTCAAGTCCTGCGTCCGCTATTCTACATTGCCTTAGGTACCCGTTCTGAACTATAGACCTTGTTGGGCCAGCTGCTACCCTGCTACGCGGTACGGCCCAGTGGGTCCACACCCCGCGCCATGACAACTATATCCCTAGATAAATTCCTTGAGGGGTGTAGTTTCCCACATGGAGTCACTCTGGGGGGGGGGGGGGGTTTCCACTGTTTTGGCCACTCAGAGGCTTTGTAAATGTGACATGGCCACCGCAAACCATTCCAGTTAAATTTGAACTCCAAATGGTGTTCTTTCTCTTCTGAGCCCTGCCGTGTATCCAAACAGCCATTTATGACCACATGTGGGGTACTATTTTACTCGGGACAAACTGCTCTACAAATGTTGTTGTGCTTTTTCTCCTTTAGTACTAATGGGAATGAAAAAAAAATAGCTAAACCTACATTTTATTGTGTAAGATGTAAATTTTCATTTTCACGTCCTACTTCCAATAATTTCTGCCAAAAAGCTGTGGGGTCAAAATGCTCACTAAACCCGTAGATAATTTCCTCAAGGGGAGTAGTTTCTAAAATTCAGTAACTTGTGGGGGGTTTTTACTGTTTTGGCACCGAAAAGAGTCCTTCACACCTGATATGGTGCCTAAAATATATTCTAATAAAAACAAGGCCCCAAAATCCTCTAGGTGCTACTTTGCTTCTGAGGCCTACCTTCAGTCTATAAGCAAGCTAAGGCCATATTTCTAGAAACTGAATAATCTGGGCAATAAATATTGAGTTGCATTTTTCTGGTGAAAAAAAACTGGATTAAAGATGAATTTCTGCAAAAAACCCCCGAAATTTGTACATTTCACCCTTTAATTCCTGTGAAACAGTTAGGCCTCATTTACACGAGTGTGTGCGTTTTGCGCACGCAAAAAAACGCAGTGTTTTGCGTGCGCAAAAGGCACTTGACAGCTCCGTGTGCCATCAGTGTATGATGCGCGGCTGCGTGATTTTCGCGCAGCCGCCATCATAGAGATGAGGCTAGTCGACGTCAGTCACTGTCCAGGGTGCTGAAAGAGTTAACTGATCGGCAGTAACTCTTTCAGCACCCTCGACAGTGAATTCCGATCACCATATCGAGTAACCTGTTTAAAAAAAAAGAGGTTCGTACTTACCGAGAACTTCCCGGCCGTTGCCTTGGTGACGCGTCCTTGGTGACGCTCCTCTCTTGACATCTGGCCCCACCTCCCTGGATGACGCGGCAGTCCATGTAACCGCTGCAGCCTGTGCTTGGCTTGTGATTGGCTGCAGCTGTCACTTGGACTGAATTGTCATCCCGGGAGGTCAGACTGGAGGAAGAAGCCGGGAGTTATCGGTAAGTCAGAACTTTTTTTTTTTTACACGTTCACGTATATTGGGATCGGAAGTCACTGTCCAGGGTGCTGAACCAGTTTAACTCTTTTAGCACCCTGGACAGTGACTGTATCCTGCCGGGTTCGGTCAAAACGAGTTCGGCCGAACCCGGTGAAGTTCGGTTCGCTCATCTCCAAGACACTCCGTTCGGATGTTTGTAAACAGAAAAGCACGTGGTGCTTTTCTGTTTACATTCAGTTTGACAGCTCTTGCGCGAATCACGCAGTTCGCACGGAAGTGCTTCCGTGCGACCTTCGTGGTTTTCACGCACCCATTGACTTCAATGGGTGCGTGATGCACGAAAAACGCAGAATTTTAGAACATGTCGTGAGTTTTTTTCAGCGCACTCACGCTGAGCAAAACTCACGGACTGTCTGCATGCCCCCATAGACTTGTATAGGTCCGTGCGACCCGCGTGAAAAGTACACGAGTCGCACGGACGTATATCACGTTCGTGTAAATGAGGCCTTAAAGGGTTTCTAAATGCTGTTTTGAATACTTTGAAGGGTGCAGTTTTTAAAATGGGTGACTTATTGGGGGTTTCTAATATATAAGGCCCTCAAAGCCACTTCACAACTGAACTGGCCCCTGCAAAAATAGCCTTTTGAAATTTTCTTGAAACCGTGAGAAATTGCTGCTAAAGTTCTAAGCCTTGTAACGTCCTAGAAAAATAAAAGGATGTTCAAAAAACCGATGCCAAACTAAAGTAGACATATGGGTGATTGTTAATTAGCAGCAATTTTGTGTGGTATAACTGCCTGTCTTACAAGCCAATACATTTAAATTAAGAAAAATGCAAATCTTTGCAATTTTTCGCAAAATTTTGGTGTTTTTTACAATTAAATACTGAACGTATCGAGCAAATTTTGCCAGTAACATAAAGTCCAATGTGTTACGAGAAAACAATCTCAGAATCGCTTGGATAGGTGAAAACATTCCGATGTTATTACCACATAAAGTGAAACATGTCAGATTTGAAAAAATGAGGCTCTGTCAGGAAGGTCAAAAGTGGCTAAAGAGGGAAGGGGTGAAGGCCTAAAATAGGCTGGTCACTAATGGGTTAATTTGAGTCTCACAGAAATAGTATGTCACAGTGAGCGGATCATTCCTGCGAACAGCTGTACTATTACGTCATGGTGATGTGTAGGACCTCTTCTTGTGCCATCACCAGTGGGTGGCAGCTCTAATAGCCGGAATTGGCAATAACTCCGATGCTGGACGTTTAACCCCTCAGGTGCTATTGACCACAAGGCGCCCTCTGTCACCCCATCAGCAAAACCGATAAAAAACAAATCATTTGCCTTAACCCCTTCCAGACATTTGCCGTATGGATACGTCATGGAAAGCTAGTGCTTCCCGCATTTTGCCGTATCCATACGACAAATGCTGGGCACCGGCTCAGAAGCGGAGAATAATCGCCGGATGTCAGCAGTATCTTACAGCTAACATCCGGCTGTAATGGCGGGGACCGAAATTAGCTTCGATCCCAGCCATAAACCCCTTAAATGCAGCGCTCAAACGCGATCCCTGCATTTAAGGTGTTTTCAGCTCATTGAAACCCCAGCAATGAAATTGCTGGGGTTCCGGTGGCTGCAATGGCACCCGGAGGCCTAATACTGGCCTCCCGGTCTGCCTAGCATGGAAGCCGTTTAGGACCCGCCTGAACGGCTTCCGTAGCTGCTGGAAAGATATTGCCGGCTCAGCAGCTGAGCCGGCGTCATCAGCGGTGGATGTCATCTGTATGTCACAGTTCACATTCACCTGTAACGGCAGTAACCGGAGCTAGCTCCGATCCCTGCCATTAACCCCTTAGATGCAGCGATCTAAAGTGATCGCTGCATCTTAGCGGTTGCTAGCAGATCGCCAGCCCTGACAGGCAATCAGGACTGGCGACTGCTGCTATGGCAACAGGAGACCCAATGGCCTCCTGCTCTGCCATTACGGAAGCCGATTAGGTCCCGCCCGGAGGCGAAGCCTCATCGGCTTGCTGTCAGTAAAGAACTGACAGATCTAATACATTGCACTACACAGGGAGTGCAATGTATTAGAAAAAAAAATAAATCAGACAGTTGGACCTTCAAGTCCCCTAGTGGGACTTGGAAAAAAAAAAGTATATAAAAAAAAAAAAGGGAAAAAAAAAACAAGTTTCAAGTAATAAAATAAAACAGTCGCCCTTTTCCCTTATCAAGTCCTTTATTATTGAAAAAAAAAGAAACCATATGCATTTGGTATCGCTGCCACCATAACGGACTGAGCTATAAAAATATTATATTATTTATTGCACGCGGTGAACAGCGTAAAAAAAAAACCAGTAAAAAAACTATACCAGAATTTTGGTTTTTAGGTCATTTTGCCCTACAAATATTGGAATAAAAAGCGATCAAAAAGTCGCACGTATCCAAAAATGGTACCTATAAAAACTATAGCTCGTCTCGCAAAAAACAAGCCCTCATACAGCTCCGTCGACTAAAAAGTTAAAAAGTTGTAAATCATAAAAAAAGTGCTATAAATCAGGTATCGCCGGAATCGTACTGATCCACAGAATAACATTAACATGTAATTCATAACGCATGGCGAACGCTGTATAAAAAAAAATATGCCAAAATTACGGATTTTTGGTTACCTGGCCTCCCAAAAAATAGGATAAAAAGATCAAAAAGTCGCATGTACCCCAAAATGGTACCAATAAAAACTACAGCTTGTCCCGCAAAAAAACAGCCCTCATACCACTAAGTCTTGGACTTAGACGCCCACTTAGACTTTTACTTTTAAACACACCCACTTGGACTTTTGCAAGCCTCATTTGCATAACTACAAAAATGGTCATAACTTGGCCAAAAATGCTCGTTTTTTAAAAATAAAAACGTTACTGTAATCTACATTGCAGCGCCGATCTGCTGCAATAGCAGATAGGGGCTGCAAAATCTGGTGACAGAGCCTCTTTAAAGAGGCTCTGTCACCAGATTATAAATGCCTTCTCTCCTACATAATATGATGAGGTCAATCCTTGGGCAACATTGGCCCATTTTAAGATCGGAACCTGCCCTGGCTCAATGCCTACCTCCGAGACCGTCTATGACAGCCAAAGGAGCAAAAACCTCAAAGACCTTCTAACAAATAGTCATTACGTGCCCAAATATGTTAATCCATTTGGCCCATGTAAACCCAAGACTGGATGTTACCCGTGTGGTGACTGTAGTGCATGTCCCAACATGAGCCGAGCTAAGGATTTTATAACCGCTGATGGAATAAGAACTTTTGAGATCAGGGACTATATTTCTTGTAGTACCACACACGTTGTTTATTACGCGATGTGCGGGTGTCCCAAAATATACGTAGGTCTGACATCCAGACAACTGCGAATACGCACCCGGGAACACATACGGGATATCATTGGAGCCAAAAAAATAACTGATTACCAACAACTGAAGACTCTACCGCGACACTTTAAACAATTTCACGATTGTAACCCTAAGTCGCTCATGATTCGCGGAATTGATCGTATACACTGTGGCATCAGAGGGGGTGATTTGAGGAAGATTTTGGCTCAGCGAGAGTGTATGTGGATTGTTAAACTGGGAACCATGGTCCCTGGCGGACTCAATGAACAACTCAACTTCGGTCCCTTTCTATAATAAAAAAAATTTAAAAAAATTCCTACCACCTATTGTTTTTAATTTTTTAACAGTTGTGTCTTATTTTTGCTATATAGGCATTTTATTTACTTACCCTGGGACGGTCTCTTCTATCTCTGATGCGATCCTGGACATCAATACTTGACTGCACTTCCGAGAATAAAGAAGAGAATTTGAATATATTATGACGCACAATATGCATGTGTGTCTTTACGCACATGTATCTTCTCTGGGAACATGATGTTTCTAGTAGTATTATACTCTTTCTATGTATTTTTAGCCCATTATAGTAATTATTGGACACATGAATGCTATTTAGGCATTTGTTTACAAACAATGTATCTAATTATGACATAATATTTATGTTTATGGTTATTGTCATATCCTGTGTTGTAGATAAATATGTTCACATACACTTTTCATAATTGTTTTTTTTTTTTAAATTTATTTATTTATTTTTTTTCACTTA
The DNA here is from genome assembly GCF_050947455.1 of Rhinoderma darwinii. Classification (NCBI taxonomy): domain Eukaryota; kingdom Metazoa; phylum Chordata; class Amphibia; order Anura; family Rhinodermatidae; genus Rhinoderma; species Rhinoderma darwinii. The sequence continues at coordinate 188,020,795 of NC_134691.1, forward strand.
TTTTATTTTTTCCTCACTTCTATTTGGGAATATATTTGTTTATTTCCCTCATATCTAGGTTTCCAGACTAACATCTGTGCCCCTAGTCTTATGTTAAGTTAGTTTATCCTACATTATTATTTTTTCATATAACACATATAATGTTCTTCATTTCACGTATATTATGAACATGCACGGCACAGGCCACGAACCGTATATATGACCATTCTATGTTCTTTATCTTTCTTCTTTACTATTGAGTTATATGGTTCATGTTTTCCGTTCTAAATCTAATTGGATTTGCGTTTTATATACAATGTTTATTACTATATTTACTTTTCTTCTTTTCCTCAGCGATACACTCCCTCCCATCTTCCTCCAATGAGGTGCGCGCCTTCCCTGTGCGTGTCGGGTGCTTGGCTCATCCCCGTTCCTGCCTCCTATGGTGCACTGCGCATGCTCGGGATCCCTGTACGCGTCGGGGATGCCGGACCTGCGCTATGGCGCCGGGGGCAGGAAGTGGGGGATGCCTCGCTTCTGGTTCTGTGCAGGGGATGCGCGCCGTGACGCGCTGGAGTGACGGTGTGTAGGAAGAATTGCGATTGGTCATCTTAGACATGACGTACCACATAAAAGACTGTCCCATCTGAGACACAATAACACCCCCAGAGGAAGCATACGGCGAAACGCGCGTCGGGGTTCACCAACACGCCTGATCGACTCTCCTGGTCCCGACACTATGGGTAAGCTCTTCTGAGTCTAGATGAGTGGGCATTTCTTGCTATATATTCTTGTCGGTAACATTGGTTCTTTTCCTGTGTCACCCACCCATTGTGCTTTGCACTAGGGCTTCACTGATCTTAGTAACCTGTTAGCTCCATGCCATATCTCTTCCACCACACACCTATACCAGTATTAGACTTACCCTGGATCATTACGTTGAGTCTATTCTGTCGTGTTGTAGTGGTTATTACAGTGTCTTCATGTCCTGTTGCAAACTTTTTAATATTTGTATTTATATGTTAATAAAGATATCTATTTAAATGATCTTTGGCTATCTTAGCTCCCTTTTTTGTTCTTCTGTTTATATTCAATATATGGGAGTTGCCTATTCTTTACACTCAAGGAGGATGCTTTACCTATTTAGCTCCTAGCCTATTATTGTAATTGCTTGCCTGAGCCTTTTTGTGTATAATAATATGATCGGCGCTGTAATGTAGATAACGGCAGTGGTTTTTATTTTAAAAAACGATAATTTTTGTGCAAGTTATGAGCAATTTCTCATTGTTCCAGCCCACTGTGCTGTGGATCATGCTAGGCTGGAACAATGAGAAGTGTATGAGGCTGATTGGTCACTGATTGGTCAGCCTCATACACTTCTTTACAACACCTACTTGGTCAAAAGTAAAAACACGCACAGTTGGTGTTTAAGAAACTGAATCTAAAATTGCTCATAACTTGCTCAAAAATGATAGTTTTTCAAAATAAAAACCACTGCGGTTATCTACATTACAGCGCTGATCAGATTATGTAGAAGATAGGGCATTTATAATCTGGTGACAGAGCCTCTTTAAGGACACACGGCGGTTATGCACTTCCATTACAACTGTGCCTGGGATGGCAGGTCCAGTCCCATTCAAATCATACAAATGAATCAATGAGTTATATTGAAAAATATAACCTGATCTACAAAATAACATCCCTCATTAAACGACGTAGATGGAAATTAAAAAAAATAATAGCTCATGGAATGTGGCGATATTTTTGAATTGATAAAAAATGCTTTTAATGAGCAAGAGAAGTAAAATATTAAAAAAGCGCTAAATATATATTTGGTATCGGAGTAAACATAACGACACATAGAATAAAGTTATTTTTATTGATACCGCACGATAAACAGCAAGAAAGAAAGTTAAACTAAAAACTAAATGATGAATTTGATTTAATGAATAAATTATATGTACCTCAAAATGGTACCATAGAAAAACAACTCGTCCCACAAAAAGCAAGCCATCATACATTTAGAATGTAAAGGATCTGCCAGGCACAGCTTCGGGGTTAACTCCCAGAACTAATCAGTCAGCACCTGAGAATACATCCCTGAGACTGACTCCTGCTTCCACCATTCAGGCTGGCAGGCTTAGGAGTGGGAGAACCTATCGTAACCTGGCCAGACTCAGCTAGCTCCCGCCCTCGGTCTATTTAAGCCTGCACTTCCTGTCCCTCGGTGCTTGTGATTCTTTCCTTGTGGTTTCCTGGCCCAGTTACAGCTCCTGCTATTTTTGATCCTGCTCCATACAGACCCTGGCTTACCGACTACTCTTCTGCTTTTCGTTTTGTACCTCGCACACTCCTGGCTTGACTCGGCTCGTTCACCACTCTGGTTGCTCACGGTGTTGCCGTGGGCAACGGCCCCTTTTTCTTGCTTGTGTTCCTTTGTATGTTTGTCGTGCACTTACTGAGCGCAGGGACCGCCGCCCAGTTGTACCCCGTCGCCTAGGGCGGGTCGTTGCAAGTAGGCAGGGACAGAGTGGCGGGTAGATTAGGGCTCACTTGTCCGTCTCCCTACCCCCTGCCATTACATAATCACAAGCCCATACCTAGTCTACCCCTGGTCCCTGACACCACTATGGATCCCCGTGAGACCCTGGCTCAGCAAATGCAGGGTCTCTCCCTACAGGTCCAGGCCCTGGCTCAGAGGGTCAACCAGCCTGATGCTACCCTGGTAGTTCCCCTCACCGCACCTCTTGAACCCCACCTCAAGTTGCCCGACCGGTTCTCAGGGGACCGGAGGGCTTTCCTCTCCTTTCGGGAAAGTTGTAGGCTGTACTTTCGTTTAAAGCCTCATTCCTCAGGTTCTGAGAGCCAGCGGGTGGGTATAATTATGTCCCGGCTCCAGGAAGGGCCCCAAGAGTGGGCCTTCTCCTTGGCTCCTGACGCCCCTGAACTTTCCTCCGTTGATTGTTTCTTTTCTGCTCTCTGACTTATTTATGACGAGACTGACAGGACTGCCTTTGCCGAGAGTCAGCTGGTGACCTTACGTCAGGGTAAGAGACCTGTTGAGGAGTATTGCTCTGACTTTCGGAAGTGGTGCGTAGATTCTCGGTGGAATGACCCTGCCTTAAGGTGCCAGTTTAGGTTGGGTCTGTCGAATGCCCTGAAAGACCTGCTAGTTAGCTATCCCTCTTCTGACTCCCTAGACCAGGTTATGGCTTTAGCGGTACGACTTGACCGACGTCTCAGGGAACGACAACGTGAACGTTTATGTGTTTTCTCCTCCGACTCCCCCATGATGCCTCCCGAAGCTCCGTTGCTTCGTTCCTCCCCGAAAGATTCAGAGATACCTATGCAACTCGGGGCCTCCGTGTCCCCCCAACAACAGAGAATTCCGCAGGAAGAATGGTCTCTGCTTCTACTGTGGGGACGACAAGCATCAAGTGAACAACATCGTGTGTCTAAATTAAGCATTACACTTACATTGTGATGCTGTACTATGCACCACAGGACAAATGTATCACTGTTTGATGCTATATATACACACATTGCTATGGGCAACATTTATTATTAAGTACTATTCCTAGAGCGTTGTATGCTATCTAAATCAACATCTGGATTCACATACCACTTTTTTTTTTTTTTTTTTTACACAACAGTCTTGTATTTAAATGCAGTTAGTCCTAGGACATTACAACATTTTTCTGGTCATGCTGCCTTAACCTGTCATCTTATATACATGTAATTTGAATAAAGTCTTACACAGTTATTATACTGGCCAATTTTCCCCAGTCTTAGAACTCATGCGCACGATCGTAATGGTGTGCACGGCCCGTGATTTGCGGCTCTGACGGCCGCGGAGTGTCACCCCCGGTGCCGCCTGCAAATCATGGGCCGTGCACATTTATTTCAATGAGCCCAGACAGCAAAACATGGCCGTAATAAGACATGTCCTATCTTTTTGCAGTCCAGGCTTCCGGGCAATGCACGGCTCGTGGAAACCACAGTCGTGTGCATGGGCCCATAGAATGAATGGGACCGCAATTCACCCGCAGATTTGCAGGTGAATTGCGGCCGCAAAAACACATTTGTGTACATGAGGCCTTACAGTGTTATAGTGGGGAATCACTCACACATACTCAAATATTCTGACGTGTAGGAGATTTTTTTTAAAATCATTTGGCTTGTTTTAAAATACCTAATAAAAGTTATTTTTGTCCAAATATACTGCCACACACTTTGTCCCCTTACCTTTTCAGCAGGAATTTAGTACCGAAATAAACAATCCTAAAACTATTTAAGGCTATGTTCACACGGGGTATTTTGCAGGAGGAATATCTGCCTCAAAATTCCGTTTGGATGTTTGAGACAGATATTACTCTCCCTGCACGCCGATTTTCGCGCCGTTTTTCGCCCGGGGCCATTGAGCGCCACGGGCATAAAACAGCGCGAAATACGCTTTCTCTGCCTCCAATTGAAGTCAATGGGAGGTCAGAGGCGGAAGCGCCCGAAGATAGGGCATGTCGCCTTTTCCCGCGAGGCAGTTTTACTGCTCGCGGGAAAAAGCCGCCGACGCCTCCCATTGAAATCAATGGGAGGCATTTTTGGGCCGTTTTTGCGACGCGGTTTCCACGTCCAAGAACTTGGCAAAATACCCTGTGTGAACATAGCCTAAAGCTTCACTGCTCAGCAATATTGGGGATGTCAGACTACAAACCACATTGCTAATATCCCCATATCGTAGAGCAAAGTAACGATTCTGCTGCAATAATAATTATATAAAGCATGGACTTGGCATATACTCAGGAATATCAGTCTGAGGCCCCATGCACACGACCGTAAAAACGCCCATAATTGCGGCCAGGGAAACTTCTATTGGCCACGGGTACCTTCTCGTTTGCGTACGGGAAGGTTCCCGGGCCGTTGAAAAATATAGAACAGGTCCTATTTCCTGCCGTAATTACGGCACGGGCAGGCACATAGAAGTCTACGGGGCTCCCGTAATTACGGGTGGCTATGTGTGTGCACCCAGAATTACGAAAGCATTGCTAGGCGACGTCAGGGGATTTCAATTTTTGAACAAAGAGAAGAAGGGAAAATGGCGTCTGAGCGATCATGTGCCATCATTTCCAAGCCTTTATTTACGGGTCCGTAAATACGGGCGGCATACGGATGACAACAGACCCATATTTATGGGCGCTGGTCCGTAAATAGAGGTTAAAAACGTGTGACAAAGGACCCGTATGTACAGCCTTACTGTAATGATGATTTACAATGATAATGTCTGAGCACTAGCACTCCACGGCCTCAAGCACACTCCAGTGAAACGCTTCAATGTGCTATCTGTTTGTTTAATGTACAGCACACTGACCCATTCATTTCTATGGGGCCATGCACACATCCATTTTTTTTCGGATCCGTGTGGCCGACCCGCAAAGGATAGAACAGGTCCTATTCCAGTCCGTTTTTGCGGATCAGTCTCGGCCCTTTTATTCATTTAAAAGTACGGACCATATACAGAAGCCATCAGTGTGCGGTCTGTGTTTTGCTGATCCGTGATTTGTGGCCTTATAAATGGCCACAGATGTGTGGTTGAGGCCTGACAAGTTTGAGGATGATAAAAAATAAACATATTACATGTATATATTAAATGCCATACAGACTGCTAGTTGGCACTTCTCTAAGTCAGCAAGTGTGAAGTTGGGGGCCACTTACACTAAGCCTATAGACCCAAGAAACACGAGACTGAATTTTTAAATTTATTTTTGAGATTTCAATACATGGTAAACCACGCGTTCTTTTACCCTTTCCTTGAGATTTGCTTCTATGATGCGGTATTCACACATCGCGTTTTTTTTTTGCAGATTTAAAAACTGCACCAAATTCTGCGACAACTACATGATGTGTGAATTCAGCTCATTTTAACACACGGCTCTCTGAGATAGCCATGAACTAAGCATTGAGATTTGAACAAACTCTCCCCATCATGTGTTTACCTATGTTAGTCTTTGCCTGCGGCGTTGCCAATATTTCCTTACGTCAATCGTTACAGTTTTGTTTTAGTACGTGAGCATTCCCTGAATATATCTATTCCTGGATCACTGCTGTATCTCTACAGTACTTTTTGGTGTTTTTATTAAGTGTGATTGAACCAAATAGAGTTTTTAAGCAAAGCGTATAGGAAAAATAAAAGATAATTAACATTTATAAGCTCATAGTCTGAAAAATAAGATGTATATGAGATATCGGACCTTCAACAGTGATAAGAGGAAAAAGGGGTTGGATTATTATTTTCAGCCATGACAAAGTTTTAAAATTCCTATTGCAATAAGAAAAAATAAAATACTTTATTAAAACTATATTGAATGTCAGACACATTAAAAAAACATGAAACATTATAACAAGCAAAATCTACAAATTCTTTATTTTGTTAAGCTGTGGAAAACAGAATTTCACGGAGTAATGTTGTGGCTTCCTTTTCTGTATTTCTCAATTCTATTTTGAATCAATATCCGTACCACCTGGTTAATGTCCATTCCTAAAATAATAAGAAAAATTATGAATATTGTCCCAAAACAACACTATTTGATGCAAATGTGAAGAAAAGGCAGTCGGTGCATCAGGTCATTTTTCTGTTAAACTCTCATTCATACTGGCCAACCGTCATCACGATTCACTTGTTCGAGCGACCATAACTGGCCAGTGTGAATGCAGGGCTAGAATAATAAAACTATTCTTTATCATTGATTGATCATGCCACAATGGAAAATTATTTTTATTGGCGGCATGATTGGTAAATGCGGCACATAGCAATGCCTCATGTAAATGTTACTAACTAGACCAGGCTCCCAAGAAAGCCCTTTACAAAAACAATATTCCCTGGCTTGCGGGGAGGAAACACCTGCCTGCCAGCAGCATGGATCAAAACGATGGGAAATATCCATCACATCCTTGGCAACGATTTTTCAAAGCACCAATGATTTCTTGGTGGTTTAAAAAAAAATATTGCGTGTATTCACAAATGCCGATACTCACCCATAGTGTGTGGCACGGGCAAAAATTGCATTAGTTATTACCGCAAATTACCACGTTTATTTCCCCATGATAATTACAGTGTTATTAAACACGTTTCACCTATCCCATGTGACCAAAAAAAAGCATCGAAAAATTATACTTTAAAAAAAGGAAAAGAAAGGGGGGATGCAACTCTTAGGCCTCATGCACACTACTGTAGTGTTTTTCTGGTCCGCAAATTCCCGGATCATGGTCCGTATTTTGATGATGAAATGTCATCCATAGTGCATCCGTGTGTTATCCATAAAATGCGGATCATAAAAAAAAAAATGCAAGGAAAACAAGGATGCTGACTTCCTGTCATCGCTTCGCAACACTTCTGCAAATCCACAAATTACGGATGTCACATGGAGGTGTATCCGCAGTTTCCACGGGCCCATTGACTTCTATGGGCAAGTCCATAGCGAATTTGTGGGCCGTAATAAGAAATGTCCTGAGTTTCTGCGGCTCATGTTTGCGGTCCTGGAAGGAACCGTGAATACCACGGTCGTGTGCATGGTGCCATAGCAATGAATGGGTCCGCAATTCACCCGCAGACATGCGGGTGAATTGCGGACGCAAAAACACATTCGTGTCCATGAGGCCTTAACCAACTATTTTACTTCTTTATATTCACATGGATACAAAGTCTAGACATACCCATAGGTTTCAATCCATTTGCCATTGCAACTTACAAACGAGGTGTGAACCCAGCCTATAGGTGCTCATACACCGTCTTCGGCAGGACCGGCGGACTATCTAAGTGCATGGGGTGTCACGACTCTTCACCATCGATTTTGACCATGCCTCATCAATTGTTCCCACAGGAGATGAGCAGTGAAGTCTAGCAGCGGCCTTTTCGCATATCCCCATTGAAAACACATGCACATTCAGACGAGCAAACACGTGTATGGGGAGTTGGGAGGAATAGCTAATTTGGCAGACCGCTATCTAAAGTGTATGGCCAACTTTAGCAAATTTCCCTGGCGCCACAAGTTTATACTATCATTTATAACTGTTGGAAATAGGAAGACAAAGACATTTCTCCTGAAGGAGAACTGATAAAAAAACCAAAAACATTATTTTGCTTTTCTGAAATGAAGAAACTTTGTAATATACTTTAGTTTTCAAACTTGTACGGAGGTTTTTAGTCCCGTGGCGTGAACCCAGAAGTTTAAAGCTGCCGTTCTCGCTGTGACGCATTGACACAGGCTCCCTGGGAAAATTAGCTCCTCCCTCCTCTGTGTGTCGATGAAACGGATGAAGGCACTGGCTGCCTGGCTCAATTAATTAGTTAAGCCAGCCTACTTCTCGGTCTATGACTCAGCCGTGACAGAGTATGCTTAGCCGATTAATTAAGCCTGGCAGCCAACCCCTTCATATGAGTCATCGACACGCAGTGAGGAGGGGGGAACTCTTCCCCCCCCCCCTCTAGGAGACTGTGTCAGAGCGTTACAGCAAGAAAAGCAGCTCCATACTTCTGGGTCCACGTGACAGGAAATGAATACCTGCGATCTGTACAGGGTTGAAAAATAAAAAGTATATTACAAAGTTTTTACATTTTAGAAAAGCAAAATAAATTGTTTTTATTTTAGTCGGATCACCCCTTAAAAAGGGGTTGTGCACCACAAACATTTATGCTATAAATGTCTGATAGATGCCCATCCCACACCAATCTCCTGAACGGGTTTTCCAGACCCCATGTCATGTCTTGGGGGGGGGACGGGTGTTAGCCCCCGTATCCAGGCGGAGCAAAGGTGCGGTAAAGGATGGGAACGTGGAAACGTAGCTAGCGGAGCTGCACTGTTTCTGTAACTGCCTTACAAGTGAATGGGAGTTACGGAAAGAGCGTAGTAGGGCGAGCTTCGCTGTTTCCAAACCTCCAATTCACTTATATGGGAGTTACAAAAACAGCGTAGCTCATTGAGTTACGCTGTTTTCGGATTGCCGTTCTGTCTATGTATCTATGCTCCACCTGGATGCGGCGGCTAGCGAACACCTAACCAGGGTCGGGGGGTGGGGGACACCTGTTCAGGAGATAGGTGCTGGTCACAGAGGTGGGAGCCGCACCTATCAGACATGTATTGCATATCCTGTGGAAATGGCATAAATGTGTGTGTCACAACCCCTATAATTTTTGAATTTATAATAGTGATAAAAATGATCATAAAAACATTGTATTACCTTTAAGAACTGGTTTGGTTTCAGCAAATTTAACAACCTCTGCAATCACTTCTGAAATATGCATGTTCTTTTTTCCTCCAAATGTTATACGATATGCATCATATGTGTTGAGTGGAGAAGGAGGACAATTCAAATGAGAAATTCTTGGTTTCTCCGCTGCAGGAACAAGCTTATTTTTATTTGCAGTGATGGAAGACGCTAAGTACACAGATGATGGTTGTACTCTGCCCAACTTTGCCACTGAAGGGTGACCCAGACTCTTTAGTGTGTCTTATGAAACACAGAAATTCATAGACGATCATCCAGAACTTAGGTATATATTAGCATTTTTGTCTGTGTAATTTACAATATTTCTTTAAAGTTAAACTCCGCCATTGTTTAGAAATTTAAATCACATCTTTGCACCAGATGGCTTCCTCTTTCGCTGATCTTTCAGTTCGTGGTTCTGCTACCTTTAGAAATTCTGTTGGGCTTTATAGTATTTTTGACAGCAAGAATAGCACAGTGTGCAACAGAAGTCGAACTGTCAAAAATACCAAAAAGTCGATTGGTCTGTTGGAATTCACCGGTCTTTGAAAAGGGATAGCGGTCATGGCTCTGTTAGCCATAGACGATAATGTTAGGGAGCCTTATGCTGCGCAGGGTAGAAAAATATGTATCGGTTGCTAGCCTAAAAATGTCAACAAGCATCAAATTAACCCTTTACTGACCAGGCGATTTTTCATTTTCTCTTTTCCCTCTTCATCTTCTAAGAGCCATACGTTTTTTATTTGTCCATTGACAGCCATATCAAGGCTTTTTTTGTGTGGGAGGAGTTGGTTTCTAATAGCATAATTTCATGTACCATATAATGCGGAGCAAGCTGTAGTTTATACGAATACCATTTTTGGGTACAATCAACGTTTTAATCACTTATTAGTTTCTTTTGTGGGAGGCTAGGTGACCAAAAAAAACTGCAATTCTGGCATTTTTATTTTATGGCGTTCACCATGCGGGTTAAATAATGTTAGATTGTAATAGTTTGGACTTTTACGGACGTGGCGATACCAGTTTGGTTTTTGTTATTTACATTACTTTGGGGGGGAAATGCGAAAAGTTATTTTTTTTTTTCTTTTCATTTTTGTTTATAAAAACAAAACCTTAAATTAACTTTTTTTTATTAGTCCTCCTAGGGGACTTGAACCAGTGATGGATCATTGCGCAATATACTGCAATACTTCTATATTGGAAGGGCTTAATAAAAGCACAAAGCTGGCAGACCTGGCTGCCATAACAACCATCGGGCTGTTGGGAGGGGCCGCTTCCCTGTAACAGCTTAGATGCAGCGGTCGCTATTGACCACGACATCTAAGTGGTTAAACAGCTGGGATCGGTGTTATCTCCAATCCCAACAGTTAGAGCAGCGTGTCAGCTGTAATATACAACAGACACCAGAAACGTATAGAGCAGGATCACCCGGTGGTGATCGTAAAGGGGTTAACCAAAATACCTAACTGTTGTTTAACTATAGATAGCTATTTATAGTAGTCTATAGTTTACGCATGTGGTCTTTGGCTTCGGGTTAGTTCTTGCTTGCATATTTCAGGTCTGTACTCCCTTCTGTATTTTTATTATTCAAAAATACGATTGCATACCAAAATAGAATATGGATAGAAATACAGATTTGAAACATGCTTATGTGAACAATCCCTTAACGCATAATCACATACATGTACGTGATAAGCGCTATGGGGAAGTATGGAGCGCGCTCCATACGCTGCGGGTGTTAGCTGTGTTTTACAACTGGCACTAACAGCCAGGAACAGTGATCGCGCTGTTACTGGCTGTTTAACCCCTCAAAGGCTGCAGTCAATCGTGACCGCAGAATCTGAGGCACTCAAAAGAGGGAGGCAGCTCTCTCCAACAGCTCATCAGCGCCCCCACAACACAATCGGGGGGTGCCAATGGTTGTCACGGCAGACCAGGGGCCTAATGAAGGCCTCCACTCGCCTCTTAAGCTGTGCCTCTGGCACGGCTTAACAGAAGCCTGTAAAAATGACAATATACTGCAATACATTAGTATTGCAGTATATTGTACCAGCGATCCAACGATCGCTGGTTCAAGTCCCCTAGGGGGACTAATAGAATGTTTAAAAAAAAAAAGTTTAATAAGATTAGTAGGGAAAAAATATAAATGAAAAGTTAAAAACAAAAGTTCCCTTTCCCCATTTTTCCTCTAAAGTAGTTTAAAAAATAATAAGGATGATATCGCTGCGTCCGTAATAGTCCAAACTATTACAATAAACCATTATTTAACTTGCACGGTGAAGGCTGTAAAAACGAAAACATTTAGGAGGCTAAAATCACTGTTTTTGGTCACCTTAGCTCTAAAAAAATATAAAAAAAAAAAAAAAAAGGGATCAAAAAGTTGTATGTACCAAAAAAATGGTACCAATAAAAACTACAGCTCGTATCGCAAATAATAGGCCCTCATACTGCTCAATCCTCTGAAAAATAAAAAAAGTTATGGCTCTTGGAATGGTCATTCAAAGTTTTTATTTTTTTAAAAGTGGTAAAATATAAAAACTGTATCAATTTGGTATCACCGTAATCGTATTGAGCCGCAGAAAAAAAGTTAAATTGTCGTATTTACCACATGGTGAAAGCTGTAAAAATTAAAACCAAAAACTAAATGTAGGAATCGCTGTTTTTTCCAATTTCAGCCAGCAAAGATTTTTTTTAATCAGTTTCCCAGTACATTATATGGTACTTTAAATTGTGCCATTACAAACTACAACTCCTCCCGCAAAAAATAAGCCCTCACACCACTCTTTTGACAGAAATATAAGTTCTAAAGGGGTTAAATGAAGACATGGTTTACCAGAATCTAAGCATCAGCAGTTAAACTAAATCCAATAATAAGATATCTTTAGTTTGAACTAGAAAAATACTTACAAGTTACAGATGAGCCAGCGATGGACACGTGTAGTTCATCGAAAACAGTGCAGGGTTTTAACTTATCAGGTCGAGACAACTTAAGAGAGGGTTCTGGAGATGGCTTGTTGTAGTTAGTTGGGAAAATACAAACTGAGGAAGCAATTGCTTGTTCTTCAACAGATGGTGAGAAATCCGAGTTCTCCTGTGATGTGTAAAACCGATCTTGAACTGATTGAACGTTAGTAGCGACCATTCTTGGCACTTCTCTAAAAGAGGAGTATAATTCTGCAGTAGATTGAATTGAACATGAATGATGTGAACTTGATGTAGGAGAAATATCACTGGTATTGATATCTGAATGACTTAATGTCACTAAAGTAGCGTTTGCAACTTTTGGCCTTGATGTAGACGTGATATCTGTATAAGACAGCACAGGTTCTTTTTTAATAGATAAGGGTGTGACTGAGCTCTTTACTGGTAGCTGATCTTGACATGCAATATCTGGTAAACCAAGAGGTGTGTTTTGCACAGAAAATGCGAAGAAATTCTTCTTTCTTTCAGATGACTCTCTTGAACACAGGGGTGACGATGCAGAAAGAGGTTTAGTAGTTTTCTTCAATATCGACTGGTCGAAATTTGGATTTAAAATTGGGATCGGAGGTGAAAACACGGACTCCGGTTCTTTGTTAACAGATAGTGCTAGACAACGTAAACTAGCTTCGCTAGGTAATTGAGATTGACCTTGAATAAAAATAAACTAGATCATAAATACAGAAAGTATGGCAAAAAATACAGCACTTTGTTTCATCTAGGATGTATGAGGCATAGGTGACCAAGTGACTACTAGTCTGAACATGCACTTATTGCACAATTTGATCTCTGCTCCCACAACTCACGTGCTCAGCATTAGACATGAACGTGCCAAAGTACTAGCTACCTCATTTGTATAAGCTTCAGTATTCTTTGCGATTTCCCATGCCAGTGTCTTTAGTCAATCACTCACTTATAAAGTGCATTGTCTCGACCCACACAAACCCTTGCTTGACAAAGTCCTCTGTGTGGGTCGAAATATTGCACTTTATGGATGGCATCTTCATGAATGCGGTCACTTTTCGGTTTCTCCCTGACCTTAGAGGCTATGTAAACCAATTTAACATTTGTTTTAAATTAAAAAGTTAGTCAGCATGTTTGGTGCAATTTTATAAATACTTTTTATTAAAAAATGGTTTTACTTTTTGAGATACAGCTGCTTTGTATTCTCTATACAGAGCAGCTGTATCTAGCGCTATTCACTGAATCCATCCTGACTCCGTACTGACTGATTCAGTGACAGCGGGTCCTGCGTATGTATGTATATATATATATATATATATATATATATATATATATATATATCTCTACCTGTGTATATCTATCTATCTATCTGTGTGTATATATATATATATATATATATATATATATATATATATATATACATACATACATATATACACAGGGGGTGCATAAGTAGATATACAGTTTAAATAGGTAAATATTATAGGTATAGTTCAATTATTATTTATAGAACAACAAAACAATTAAGTACAGTCTCTCATAAGCTCAAAATGGCGGCCCTCACTATTTACACATTGCTGTAATCCAGTTTTTACACTCAAGCTCTGTCTTTGGCACAAAGTTCTTTATTGGCATTCATTTTTTGGCAAGATTCTTTTATGAACCGAATCATTTTCTCAACCGTGCGTGGTTTTCTTGAATATACCTTTTATTTCATAACTCTCCAAAAGTAAAAAGTCTATCAGGGTAAAGTCTGGTGCTCATTCAACTGGGCCTCGTCTATCTATCCACCTATTGGGTAATTTCTCTTCAAGAAAATTACGCACCGCTAAAGCATAGTGTGGAGGGCTCCATCTTCCTGATAATAGAAGTCTTCATTTTCATGCTCCAACTATAATTGTGGCATTACATTTTCTGGGAGCATGTAACCCCTTCCCGACATTTGTCGTAAGTATACGTCATTGAAGCCAGTGCTTCCCGCAAAATGTCGTATACTTACAACAAATTCATCTCACCAGCTCAGAATCGGAGACGGTGCCATCATCCCCAGATGTCAGCTGTATCTTACAGCTAACATCCTGAAGTAATGGCGGGGACCGAAGTTAACTTCGATCCCCACCATTAACCCCTTAAATGCAGCCGTCAAAAGCGATCGCTGCATTCAAGGTGTTTGCAGCTCATCGACACCCCAGCAACGGAAAACCCGGAGACGGGGCCTGAAAGGCTTCCGTAGCTGACAGCAAGATGGCGCCGGCTCAGGAGATGAGCCAGCGTCATCAGCGGTGGATGTCAGCTGTATGTTACAGCTGACATCCACCTGTTACGGCAGGAACCGGAGCTAGCTCCGATCCCTGCCATTAACCCCTCAGATGCAGGGATCGGATGCGATTGCTGCATCTTCGTGGTTGTTAGCAAATCGGCAGCTGTGCCCTGCAATTGCACGACTGCCGACTGCTATTATGGCAACAGGAGACCTAACAATGGCCTCCTGTCTGCCATTACGGAAGGCGATTTTGCCCCGCCCGGAGGCGAAGCCTAATCGGCTTGCTGTCGGTGAATGACTGACAGATCTAATACATTGCACTACATAGGTAGTGCAATGTATTAGAAAAAACAATCTGACCGTTGGCCCTTCAAGTCCCCTAGTGGGACTAAAGAAAATAATAATAAAAAAATAATAAAAGTTTCAAGTAATAAAATAAACCACAATCGCCCTTTTTCCTTTATCAAGGCCTTTATTATTGAAAAAAATAAATAAACCATACATATTTGGTATCGCCGCGTCCGTAGCAGCCTAAACTATAAAAATATTATGTTATTTATTCCACGCGATGAATGGCATAAAAAACGCTGTAAAAAACAATGCCAAAATTTCTGTTTTTTATCACTTTGCCCTACAAAAATGGAAATCAAAAGTGATCAAAAAGTCGCATGTATACAAAAATGTAACCTATAAAAAACTAATGCTCGTCTTGCAAAAAACAAGCCCCTCTACAGCTCCCTCGACAAAAAAATTAAAAAAAGTTATGGTTCTCACTACATCTATGAAAAAATAAAATTAGTTAAGGCTCCAATATGTCAGGAAAGAAAAATATGCGGTCGTGCAGATCAGAGGGGTACATTTCGTCTGTTTCAAGAGGCGATTTATCGGGGTCCTAAAATTAGGGAACCAGGAAGGGGAGGGCCCAAACATATCTGCTGGAAGCGAGGGTGCACGTATTATACCAGGACAACACTTCCCAGCAAAATTCCGCAAACTGGAAATGTGCGAAGTGTGGACCAAAAGGGGGATAAGTAAAGACACCATTTATCAGTGCGACGCCGGCCTGTGCAGAAAGGATTGCTTCACAGCGTAACACACATCTATGGATTATTTTATTGTTTACCCCATTATTATACCACCTGACTATGCTCCTGATGTCCCTTCTGAGCCCTGCCGTGTGCCCAAAAATTAGTTTATAACCACATATGGGGTATTGCCGTACTCGGGAGAAATTGCTTTAAAAATGTTGGGGTTCTTTTTCTCCTTTATTTTTTGAGAAATTGAAAAATTTGGCGCTAAAGCTACGTCTTTTTGAAGAAAAAAAAATATTTTTTTTATTTTCACTGCCCAATTCCAATAAATTCTATAAAACACCTGTGGGGTCAAAATGCTCACTACACCCCTAGATGAATTACTCAATGGGTGTAGTTTCCTAAATGGAGTATCTTTTTGGGCGTTTTCACTGTTTTCGTCCCTCAGGGGCTTTGCAAATGCACCTGGCCTCCGCAAACCATTCCTGCTAAATTTGAGCTCCAAAAGCCAAATGGCGCTCTTTCCCTTTTAAGGCCTGCCGTGTTTCCAAACAGCCGTTTATGACCACATGTGGGGTATTGTTTTACCTGGGAGAAATTACTTTACAAATTTTGTAGTGCTTTTGCTCCTTTAGTTTTTGTGGAAATAAGAAAAAAAATTAGCTAAACCTATATTTTCTTTAAAAGAATGTATATTTTCATTTTCACGGCCTACTTCCAATAATTTCTGCAAAAAACCTGTGGGGTCAAAATGCTAACTATACCCCTAGATAATTTCCTCAAGGGGTGTAGTTTCCAAAATGGGGCCACTTGTGGGGGGTTTCCACTGTTTTGGTCCCTCAGGGGCTTTGCAAATGCGACATAGCCTCCGCAAACCATTCCTGCTAAATTTGAGCTCCAAAAGTCAAATAGCGCTCTTTCCCTTCTATGCCCTGCCGTGTGTCCAAACAGCCGTTTATCACCACATATGGGGTACTGTTTTACCTGGGAGAAGTTGCGTTATAAATGTTGCAGAGCTTTTTCTCCTCTAGTCCTTGTGGAAATGAGAAAAATTTTGCTAAACCCACATAGACAGGTCTATAACATTCCCTAATCTGACTCCTTTCCATGGCCCTCCTTTTAGATTAGTCATCAGAATAAGATTCCCTCACACTCCTTCTCTTCATGTCCATCATACACGGATACTGGCTGGTGACCGGCTCATGCAGCTTTATGTTACCACCGCATGTGTATAAAAATGGCCGGACCATTGTACAGAACAAACACTATTACACTTTGTGTCTCACTTATGTCCTCATAGATTGTAAGCTCTTGCGAGCAGGGTCCTCACTCCCCAGGTTTGAATTGTAAATGAACTTTGTCACTATGTAATGTC
The DNA here is from genome assembly GCF_050947455.1 of Rhinoderma darwinii. NCBI lineage: Eukaryota > Metazoa > Chordata > Amphibia > Anura > Rhinodermatidae > Rhinoderma > Rhinoderma darwinii. The sequence continues at coordinate 188,037,644 of NC_134691.1, forward strand.
TGCTTGTTTCGTGTCCCCTCTAAATTGTAAAGTGCTGCGTAATATGTTGGCGCTACATAAATAAAGATTATTGTTATTATTATTTTCTTTGAAAAAAATTTGGATTTCCATTTTCATTGCCTAAATCCAATAAATTCCTGCAATAAACCTGTAGGGTCAAAATGCTGACTATACCTAGATAATTTCCTCAAGGGGTGTAGTTTCCCAAATTGGGTCACTTTTGGGTGATTTCCACTGTTTTGGCACCTCAAGAGCTTTTCAAACCCGACATGGTGCCTAAAATATATTGTAATAAAAAGGAGGCCCAAAATCCTCTAGGTGCTCCATTTTTTCTGAGGCTGGTGCTTCAGTCTATAAGCACACTAGGGCCACATGTGGGATATTTCCTAAAACTGCAGAACCTGGGCAATAAATATTGAGTTGTGTTTCTCTGGTAAAACTTTGTGTTCCAAATAAAATTGATTCAAAATGAATTTCTGCAACAACAAACAATGAAATTTGTAAATTTCACTTCTACTTTGGTTTAATTCCTGTGAAACGTCTTAAGGGTTAAGAAACTTTCTAAATGCTGCTTTGAATACTTTGAGGGGTGAAGTTTTTAAAATGGGGTGATTTTTTTTCGGGTTTCTAATATATAAGGCCCTAAAAGCCACTTCACAACTGAACTGGCCCCTGTAAAAATAGCCTTTTGAAATTTTCTTGAAAATGTGAGAAAGCGCTGCTAAAGTTCTAAGCCTTGTAACGTCCTAGAAAAATAAAGGGATGTTCAAAAAACGATGCCAATCAAAAGTAGCCATATGGGGGATGTTAATTAGCGACTATTTTGTGTGGTATAACTGCCTGTCTTACAAGGAGATACATTTAAATTTAGAAAAATGCCAATTCTTGAAATTTTTCACAAAATTTTGGTGTTTTTCACAATTAAATACTGAAGGTATCGAGCAAATGTTGCCATTAACAAAGGCCAATGTGTCACGGGAAAACAATCTCAGAATCGGTTGGATAGGTAAAAGCATTCCGGAGTCATTACCACATAAAATGAAACATGTCAGATTTGACAAATGAGGCTCTGTCAGGAAGGTCAAAAGTGGCCAAAGAGGGAAGGAGTTAAGGTACAGGTATGAGGTAACCGTTGTATTGTAGAAGATCGGTCCAATTACCCCTTTACATGAAAGGGCCGCCCAAACTGTAACTCCGGGTTGATTCAACTGTTCTTCAACTGTTGCAGGGAGGTTTTCTGTTGAGTAATAAACACAGTTGTGCCTATCAACCCCTTCCCCCTGCTTGCATTCTGGGCCCTAATGACCAAGCCATTTTTTAAGTTTTTCCATCGTCACATTCGAAGAGCTATAACTTTTTTATTTTTGCGTCGACATAGCTGTATAAGGTCTTGATTTTTGCGGGACAAGTTGTACTTTTTAATAGCACCATTTTGGGGTATATATAATTTATTCATCAACTTTTATTAACTTTTTGGGGGGGGGGGAATAGAAGAAAACCTGAAATTTCACCACTCTTTTTTTGCGCCCTAAATCTAGGTCGTTTACCGTGTGGTATAAATAACACAATAACTTTATTCAACATGTTGTTACGATTGCACAGATACCAAATTTGTATAGATTTTGTATGTTTTACTACTTAGGCCTCATGCACACGACCGTAGCCATGTGCACGCACGTGATTTTCAGGTCGGCCGGCACCGGACTGTCAGCCGCAAGCAAATCTCGGGCAATGCACATGGCCATTATTTTCAATGAGCCCGGACTGCAGAAGACGGCCGTAATAAGACATGTCCGTTCTTTCTGCGGTGCGGGCTCCCGGGCCATGCACAGATCGTATAAACTACGGTCGTGTGCATGGCCCCATAGAAATGAATGGGGCCGCAATTCTCCCGTGGATTTTCGGGGGAATTGCGGCCGAAAAAGCACGTTCGGGTGCATGGGGCCTAACACCGTAAAAACCCATTTTTTTCAAATTTGTTCTTGCGTCTCCATATTTGAAGAGCCGGAATTATTTTATTGTTCCGCCGGTGCAGTTGTATGAGGGCTTTTTTTTTGCGGGACGACTTGTAGTTTTTATTGGTACAATTTGAAAGTAGATGCGACTTTTTGATCACTTTTTATCACATTTTTTTTTAACTCCGGATTAAACAGCAAACAAATTTTTCCATTGTTTTTATTTTATTTTTACGGCGTTCACTGTGCGGGTTAAATAATGTAACAGCTTTATAGTCGGGGTCGTCACGGACGCGGCGATACCAAATATGTGTAACTTTTTTGCTTTATTGTGGGTTTTTTTTAATAGTAAAGCATTTTGTAAGGGGAAAAAGTGGGTTTTTCATTTTATTTTCAAATTTTTTTAAAATTAACTTTATTCAACTTTTTTTTACATTTATACTAGTCCTACTAGAGGACTTTAATATGCGATCATCCAATCGCTATTATAATACACTGCAATACTTTTGTATTGCAGTGTATTACTGCCTGTCCGTTTAAAACGGACAGGCATCTGCTAGGTCATGCTTCTGGCATAGCCTAACAGGCATACACTATAGGCAGACCTGGGGGCCTTTATTAGACACAGACACACGGTGATCTTATCGCCGGGTGTCGGTGGGAGAGAGAGGGAGCTCCCTCCCGCTCTCCAAAACCACTCAGATTCGGCGCACGCTATTGAGCACCGCATCTGAAGGGTTAAACGCGTGAGATCGATACCAATATAAATCTCACACGTTCGAGCAGGGATGCCCCCAGCCCTACATCTGTCAGCTGAGAGAAGGGAGATTTGACAGCTCCCTGCTGTTTACTTTATTCTGATGCAGCGCTGTAGAAAGGCTATTGCATCAGAATAAAGCCCACTAATGACCGCCGTGAAAAGGCTTATTGGCGGTCATTAAGGGGTTAAAAGCACCGGAAAGTTTGAAGTTGGCTTCATCGGACCAAGTTATTTTTCTAATAATGCCGTCAACTTATGTTTCTACATTCAAAATTGCAATTAGACTGTTGAAAAATCCCCCCCTCTATACCTACTTATGCACCCCCTGTGTATAGAGATAGGAGAGTAGGATTCTCCTTTTCTATATGTGCAGTGTATAGAAGACAGAGAAAACAGAGAAGTACAGATAGTCTGAAGAGAGAGAAACTGCTAAAAAAAATAATAAAGAATACAAGTCATATAATGACAAAAAATGGTTGTATTCCTCGTGTACACATGACAGCTCATTCTAAAAAGGCATCTCAAAGTGTTGCTATCACATAAGAGGAATTTGGAAAACTGATAAAAAATACCATATGCCTTTCATATAATGGTCAGAAACCATTTTTCCCTCACGTACACCGGTATGACAACTTATTCTAAAAAAAGTCACCCCAAAAATTCCTTGAGGGGTGTAGTTTCCAAAATGGGGTCACTTTTGGGAGATTCCTACTGTTTTGGCACCTCAACACCTCTTCAAACCTGGCATGGTGCCTATAATATATTCTAATTAAAAAAAGAGGCCCCAAAATGCACTAGGTGCTTCTGAGGCCTGTGTTTTGGTCCACAAGCGCACTAGAGACACATGTGGGACATTCCTAAAAACTGCAGAATCTACCCGACGATCGGGCCCACCTTGGCAGTAGCGGCGCGAATATTCCCTAGGGCAGAGATCTCTCCGTCCCCCTCCCCCATGTACCTGATCTTGGGTAACCCTGCTTTTCCACCGGGGCAGGAAGGTGGTCCCTTCCTGTTATGGCTGAGGGCAGGACAGGGACGTGCGACACACTTCATGCAGGAGGACAGTTGGATGTCGGGCACACACATACAGTCCTTGACAGACCCTGTCCCCTTTTCTACATGGCAGGTCACCCAGCTACAACATTTCCTGGTGAGCTTACCTAACCCAGCGGCGTATGCGCGGGATAGCTCTCCGTTTGAACTTTTATGCACAGGCATGGGCACAATGCGACATTCCCTGTCCACATTATACAGGCTTTTGGTCTCACCATCTAATCAGCACCCCCCTTCCTACCTGCTTAGCTGGGAACATGATCTGGGGCTCACGTTCACTCCTGAACAGCGAGATCGCCTGTTTACTATGACACACAAGTCTTCCATGGCCAGCAGATATCAGGAGGCAGGGTATAAAATACTGTCTCGTTGGTACAGGGTGCCTTCCAGATTGCACGCTATGTTTCCAGCGGTCTCACCTTTGTGCTGGAGATGTGGGGACCAGGTGGGTACAATCTTACTCATTTTTTGGGACTGTCCACTCTTGGCTGATTTTTGGTCTGAGGTGTGGCGCATTTCCTCTAAATTCACGGACTTCTCCCTGCCAAGATCACCAGACCTTTTTCTGCTCCATCTGTTTGAGATGCCTTTGCCCATGTACAAACGCTCCGTCGTCCGCCACTTGGTGAACGCGGCGAGAGCATGTGTACCAGCGTTGTGGAGACAGACATGTCCCCCGTCGGTTGGCATGTGGTGTCACAAGATCCAGGAGATCATGAGAATGGAGGACCTCACAGCATCAATGAAAGGGTCTCATTCTACCTTCCTCAAAACCTGGCGGGAATGGATCAGGTTTCAATCCTCCGAGGAATACAAGGTCATCATGGCTCAGGGTCCCCCTCCCTAGGCTCAAGTATGTCAGACACTTGTCTATCCTTCCTTTCCTTTCCTTTTGTCTCTGCGCTTTTCTGGTTTCCTTCACTATATTTCTGTTTTGCAATTGAGTTTTATGCATCGCTGCGGGTTCAGGGTGCATAGCTGCATGCCTTCCAAAATCACTCAGAGATATTGCACTTCTTGTTGTTCTTATTGAATTTATGCACTGTATGTAACGGGCCTGTGGCCACGGTCAATAGCACATTTGAGTGTATTCTGATGATTTTTGTCCGATTGTCTGTTGATCTTCATATTACAAAATCAAAATAAAAGAATTTATAAAAAAAAACCTGCAGAATCTGGCCAATAAATATTTAGTAGTTTTCTCTGGTAAAACCTTCTGTGTTACAGAAAAAAAATTAATAAAATTGAAATTCAGCAAGAAGAATGAAATTTGCAAATTTCACCTCCACTTTGCTTTAATTCCTGTGAAATGCCTAAAGGGTTAAAAAAAACTTTCTAAATGCTGTTATGAATACTTTGAGGGGTCTAGTTTTTAAAATGGGGTGTTTTATGGGGGGTTTCTAATTCATAGGCCCCTCAAAACCACTTCAGAACTGAACAGGTGCCTTAAAAAAAAAAAGGCTTTTGAAATTATTTTAAAAATAAATTGCTGTTTTTGTTCTAAGCCTTGTAACGCTCAAGAAAAATGAGAATGTTCAAAAAATGATGCAAATCTAAAGTAGACATATGGGAAATGTGAACTAGTAACTATTTTGGGTGGTATAACCATCTGTTTTACAAGCAGATGCGTTTAAATTCAGAAAAATGCTATTTTTTCAAAATTTTCTCAAAATGTTGCAATTTTTCACCAATAAACACTGAATATATCGACCAAATTTTACCACTAACAAAGCCCAATGTGTCACAAGAAAACAATCTCAGAATCGCTTGGATAGGTTTAAGCATTCCCAAGTTATTACCACATAAAGTGAAATATGTCAGATTTGAAAAATGGGCTCTGAGCCTTAAAGATGCTCTGTCACCACATTATAAGTGCCCTATCTCCTACATAAGGAGATGCTATAATGTAGATGGCAGCAGTGCTTTTTATTTAAAAAAAGATCTATTTTTACCACTTTATTAGCGATTTTAGATTTATGCTAATGAGTGTCTTAATGCCCAAGTGGGAGCGTGTTTTTACTTTAGACCAAGTGGGCGTTGTACAGGGAGGGGGGGCATGACGGGGGGGGGGGATGTCTATTCACAATCCCTGCACTTCGTTACTGTTTCTATGATAGTTACAGCAGAGGAAGCGTGATCTCGTTGTAACCTGTCATTTACAGCGAGATCACGCTTCCTCTGCTGTAACTACCACAGACAGAGTAACGAAGTACAGGGATTGTGAATAGACATCCCGTGGAATGTCTATTCACTGTCTAAACATTTCAGTATTGTTAATGTGTTAGTATAAAACAGCACATAAGGATCTAGCAGGATCCCTATGCGCTGAGTAAATAAATGGAGAGGAGTGCATGATGCTGATTGGTCAGCGTCATACACCCCCCCCCCCTGTACAACGCCCACTTGGTCTAAAGTAAAAATACGCCCACTTGGGCATTAAGACACTCATTAGCATAAATCTAAAATCGCTAATAAAGTGGTAAAAATAGATTGTTTTTTTAAATAAAAATAATTACTGTCACCTACATTATAGCGCCGATCTCCTTATGTAGGAGATAGGGCACTTATAATGTGGTGACAGAGCCTCTTTAAGGCCCAAACAAGGCTGCGTCCTTAAGGGCTTAATAATAAAAACTTTACAAACTTTAATAAAATAAAGTCAGTAAATGTTTACCTGTAGTCATAGCTTCTTTAGTATTTCCACTAAATATGTCTGCGTTTGTTAAGGATTTCAATTGGCTTGTACAGACCGGCTGTAGTTCTTCAACCGCAACATCTGGTTCCTTTTTAATGGATGCAATGGACTGGCAATGTGACTTCAGCACAGACGTTAGAACTGAAGGCCTGATTACAGGTTTCTTAGTAGAATGACATGTCATATCAGAAGATTGATACAATAAAACAGAATGTCTGGCCGAGTCTAAAGAAAAAACAAACAAAATCTATTACAAAATATACTAGAGAAAATACATATTCAGTAAAATTACTGTAACATTAAATCAGTAAGGGCACAAAAAAACCACCCAAAAAAAACATCCTCAAGTGGGAAAAGGATAAAGCCCTGGTTTCTAATACTGTATTACAATAAAACTTTAAAAGGAATCTAGTTACCTATTGTCAACGACATGTCACTTAGAGTCACATCGCTGCTGCCTAGATGTTAGCGCAATGCAACAAAACTACGTGACTGTTATAGTGCAGGCTCAGAAGCTGAGCACGCGCCACCTCCAGTGGGTGTCAGCTGTATATTACAGCTGAGACACTGCTGTAACGGCAGGGACTGGAGCTAACTCCAATCCCGGCTGTCAAAAACGCTTGGAAGCCGCAGTCAATATCGAAGGTTAGAACGCCATCCCATTTGCGGTGTGCCAATGGTTGCTATGGCAACTGGATACCTAACAAAGGCCTACAGGTCTGCCATCTAAAGAAAGGCTGCCTATCAGTGTAAAACTGACAGGTATAATCTGTTTTCCAGTATAATACACAAGACATCAGACAGTTGGATCTTCAAGTTCCTTAGTGGGACTAAAAAATATTTAACAAAAAATAAAATAAAAAAAATAGACCTTTTTTCACAGGAAAATTTCTTAGTTTGTACTGCTGATCAGTAACCGCCATCACTAATCGGCATCCGTGCTCAATTTTTGGCGCAGGTTTTTTATTTTTTTGGCCTTTTTTTTTACTGCACGATCTACCTATGTGCGCCCTGCGGCCACTGAGTGCGGAGTCCATAATCAGCCTCAGCGGTAATTTGTTGACCCAGGCTTTTTTTTGTGTGTGTATATAAAAGCTGTAAAAAAATAAATTATTACCTAGCTGTAGCTAGTATCTGCATATGTAGGGCGTTCGAGTAGCGGACATCCGTTTTGGAATAAAAAATATATAGCAAAAGTTTCAGCTATTTATTTTTCTACAGTTTTATAGTGTAAATTTACAGTATTATGTTTTTTAAAATAAAGTTCATTAAAAACTAAATTACATTTTTGATAGCGTAGCGACAGTTTTAATGTAAATTGACAGCGTTATGGCCTGTTCCACATCAGCGTTGGCTTTCCGTTCCGAGGTTCCGTCGGAGGTTTCCGTCGGGTGAACCCCGCAACGGAAAGTCAAATTGAAACCACAGCTTCCGTCACCATTGATATCAATGGTGACTGAAACATTGCTAATGGTTTCCGTTCGTCACCATTTCGGCAGGTTTCCGTTTTAACAACTGAATCAATAACGCAGTCGACTGCGCGATTGTTTCCGTCGGAAAAACGGAAACCTGCCAAAATGGTGACGAACAGAAACCATTAGCAATGTTTCCGTCACCATGGATACCATTTTCATCTGAATAAGACCTTATATTGGACATTCAGTAAATTTCTCCTAAATTTTTATCTTATTCTTTTTCTATTTTCTTCCTTTGAAATTTGATATACATGTGTAAAAGCACAATACACACAATAACCTCTGTAAAAATAAAGTTAGTGTTACACGTGTTGAAGCACTACATACCCCCCTAATAAAAATGTCCCAATCATCCCAAATGGTCTATTGCCGAGGAGGCATACGCAATCGTGGCCTCTGACATGGATTCGGCCAGCAAGGCAGAAGAAGAAATTGCCCCATTTCTTTTGACCTCCTCCTCATGCAGTGATGAGGAACCTCTGCAAACGCACCCCAATACAACAGTTGAGGCAACCCCTCCAAATGTGGAACCCGCCCGTGAGAATGATGAGCTTCATATTTTAGATTTTATAATCAGCTTCAGGAATTCGGTTTGTGACTGAAGGCCTCACAGAAATTGACTTTTTCAAGGTCTTTTTCTCAGAAGATTTTGTTAATTTAATGATGGCCCAGACAAATTTACACGCCCAACAATTTTTAGCCCAAAACTGCAGGTCATCATTTACTAGGTGGACCCCCATCGAGCCAGCGGAGATGATGACATTTTGGGGCCTTGTGCTACATATGGTCCTAGTAAAAAAGCCAGAGATTAGGCAATACTGGGGTACGGACATTTTATACAGCACCCCATTTTACCGCATGGCAATGCCCCAGACACGTTTTGAAATAATTCTGAAATATTTGCATCATAATGATAACCCCACATATGACCACCTATTGAAAATCAGGCCAGTCATTGACCATTTTTGCACCACATTTGAACAATCATGCACCCTAAAAAGAACATTGCAATAGGCTAGTCTCTTGTACATTTTAAGGGGAGACTAAAATTCCACCAATACCTGCCAAGCAAGAGGGCGAGGTATGGAATTAAAATGTACAAGCTGTGTGAGAGCAGCTCAGCGTACACCTACAGGTTTAGGGTTTATGAAGGAAAGGATACCAGGATAGAACCTCCAGAATGCCCCCCCTGTCCTGGGAGTTAGTGGGAAAATAGTGTGGAATTTGGTGCACCCACAGCTGGACTAAACAGCAAAAACATGTTGCTGGTCAAGTATAAGGACAAGAGGGATGTCCTTATGTTGACCACAATACAAAGCAGCGGAAGCACCCCCGTCCCTGTTCAAGGTAGCAATACAATGACCACCAAGCCAGATTGCATCCTAGGCTATAATAAGTAAATGGGAGGGGTTCATCTCTCTGATCAAGTACTGAAGCCGTACAGTGCCGTGCGGAAAACAGGTGTGGTACAAAAAGCTGGCCGTGCATATGGTACAGATGCATTGTATACAAAAGTGCAGGCCGGACAGGGACATTCCTTCAGTTTCAAGAGGTGGTTATCAAGGCTCTTGTATTTGGGAACCAGTATTTCTAGAAGCGATGGTCCACGTATAGTACCAGGGTAAGTTTCCCAGCGAAATTCCATCCACTGGTAAAAAGGGAAGGACCCAAAAAAGGTGCAAAGTGTGTTACAAAAGGGGGTGAAGACGAGACACAACTTATAAGTGCGAAACGGCCCTGAAAAACAGGCCTGTGCATAAAGGAGTGCTTTAAAATATATCTCACACTCATGGATTATTAATTGAATCATTTAAATGATCACTATACCCCTAAATAATTTCCTTGAAAGGTGTGGTTTTTCCAAAATGGGGTCACTTTTTGGGAGATTCATTTTATTGGAAAAAAATAAAAATTTTCATTTTCACGGCCTACTCCCAAAAATGTCTGCAAAAAACCTGTGGGGTCAAAATGCTCACCATACCCCGAAATAATTTCCTTGAGGGGTGTAGTTTCCCAAATGGGGTCACTTGTGGGTGCTTCCACTGTTTTGTCCCCTCAAGGGCTTTGCAAATGCGACACGGCCTCCACAAACTTTTCCAGCTAAATTTGAGCTCTAGAAATCAAATGGTGCTCCTTCCATTCCATTAAAAATAAATTCATTCTATTGGGAAAAAAAAAATGACAATTTTTCATTTTCACGGCCCAATTCTAATAATCTATGAAAAATCTGTGGAGTCAAAATGCTCACTACACACCTAGATGAATTTCTTGAGGGGTGTCGTTTCCAAAATGGGGTCACTTTTGGGGCTTTTCCTTTGTTTTGGTACCACAAGACTTCTTCAAACCTGACATGGTGCCTAAAATAATTAATAAAATCAAGGCCTTAAAATCCTCTAGGTGCTCCTTTGTTTCTGAGGTCTGTGCTTCAGTACATTAGCACACTAAAGCCACATGTGGGAAAAAGCTGCAGAATCTGGGCAATGAATATGGAGTTGTGTTTCTGGTAAACCCTTCTGTATTACAGCAACAAATGGATTAAAAATGAATTTCTGCAAAAAAATTTTTGGGTAAATTTCACCTCTACATTGCATTAATTCTGGTGAAATGCCTAAAGGGTTAAGTAACTTTATAAATGTGTTTTGAATACTCTGAGGGGTGCAGTTTTTTTTTTTAAATGGGGTTATTTATGCGGGTTTGTATTGTATGGGCCCCTCAAAGGCACTTCACAACTGAACTGGTCCCTGTAAAAACCGCCTTTTGAAATTTTCTTGAAAAAGTGAGAAATTTCTGCTAAAGTTCTAAGCCTTGTAACATTCTAGAAAAATAAAAGGATATTTAAAAAATGATGCCAATCTAAAGTAGAAATATGGAAAATGTTAATGAGCAACTATTTTGTGTGGTATAACCATCTGCCTTACAAGCAGATACATTTCAATTTAGAAAATGTTGGTGTTTTTCACAATTAAATACGGAATGTATCGAATACATTTTACCACTAACAGTCCAATGCGTCACGAGAAAACATTCTCAGAATCGCTTGGATAGGTAAAAGCATTAGAAAGTTATTACCACATAAGTGAGACATGTCAGATTTGAAAAATAAGGCTGTCAGGAAGGTCAAAAGTGGCTGCAGCGGGAAGGACAGTGGCATAGCTATAGGAGTCGCAGCTGCGACCGGGTCCCTAAGCCAGGGGGCCCACAGGCCCCCCTTACCACACTGTCCACTGTGTAGACCCGCCGACGTGACGTCTACCGAGGCGTCCAACAGTGGAGGATTGCAGCCCAGAACAGTCAGGCACTCTTGTCTCCCAGAAAGTGCCGAGGGGAGGGGGGCAGGGAGAGTTGCGGAACAAAGTAAGTGACTCCCAGCAGACTGGGTCACCTCACTTGAAGCACGGAGGCAGGATGGTGGGGATATTTGCAGAAAGCTTGGTCAGGATTGCAGTAGCCAATTATTCTCATAGATTGTAAGTTCTTGCAAGCAGGTCCTCTTTCCTCTTGTTTGAATTGTTCATTGTAATATCCGATGTCTGTACATGTACCCTTTAAATTGCAAAGATCTGCAGAATATGTTAGTACTAAATTATTAATATTAGGTCATCTTTTATTAACCCCTTAATGACCAGCCTATTTTAGACCTTAATGACCAAGCTATTTTTTACGTTTTTCAATCGTCGCATTCCAAGAGCTATAACTCTTATTTTTTCGTCGACATAGCTGTATAAGGTCTTGTTTTTTGCGGGACAAGTTGCACTTTTTAATAGCACCATTTTGAGGTACATATTATTTATTCATTAACTTTTATGAACTTTTTTTGGGGGGGAAATAGAAAAAAATCTGAAATTTCGCCACGCTTTTTTGCATCCTAAATCTACGCCGTTTACCGTGTGGTATAAATAACACAATAACTTTATTCAGCGGGTTGTTACGATTGCAACGATACCAAATTTGTATAGTTTTTGTATGTTTTACTACTTTTACACAGTAAAAACGCTTTATTTTCAAAATGATTTGTTTTTGTGTCTCCATATTTGAAGAGCCGTAACGTTTTTATTTTTTCGCCGATGCAGTTGTATGAGGGCTTTTTTTTTGCGGGACGACTTGTAGTTTTCATTGGTACCATTTTGGAGTAGATGCGACTTTTTGATCACTTTTTAATCACATTTTTTTAAAGTCAGGATTCACAGAAAACAGCAATTTTTCTGTCGTTGTTTATTTAATTTTTTACAGCGTTCACCGTGCGGGTTAAGTAATGTAATAGCTTTATAGTCTGGGTCGTTACGGACGCGGCGATACCAAATATGTGTAACTTTTTTACTTTATTTTGGTTTTTTAATAGTAAAGCAGTTTGTAAGGGGAAAAAGTGGGTTTTTCATTTTTTTTAAATTAACTTTATTAAACTTTTTTTAAAACTTTTTTACTAGTCCCACTAGGGGACTTTAATATGCGATTCTGCGATCGCTATTATAATACACTGCAATACTTCTGTATTGCAGTGCATTACTGCCTGTCCGTTTAAAACGGACAGGCATCTGCTAGGTCATGCCTGCGGCATGATCTAGAAGGCATTCATTACTGGCAGACCTGGGGGCCTTTATTAGGCCCCCGGCTGCCATGGGAGATCGTATCGCCGGGTGTCGGTGGGGGAGAGAGGGAGCTCCCTCCCTCTCTCCAAAACCACTCAGATGCGGTGCTCGCTATTGAGCACCGTATCTGAGGGGTTAAACGGGTGAGATCGATACCAATATCGATCTCACCCGGCAGAGCAGGGACGCCCCCAGCCGCCTCTAGCAGCTGAGAGCAGGGAGATTTGACAGCTCCCTGCTCTGTTTACTTATTCCGATGCCGCGACGTAAAAAGTCTATGGCATCGGAATAAGGCCCGTTAGTGACCGACGTAAAAACACGATGGGCCGGTCACTAACGGGTTAAATTACTGACCTTTGGTCGTAGTTATTTTTGAGGAATTCATTTCAGGTAAACGATAAATTGTATGCACATCTTCTAGTCTTTTTCCTGTTATCATATGATTGCACAGCTTTGAATTACTAATGTTCCTTGCTGTAAATTCACCTTCACAGTGATCCCCTATATCTTCAGTACTTTTAGATATAGTACTTTCTTTTGCATTTGAAGTGGTTGTAGAATCTAGAAAAACAAAAACACAAAATCAGTTAAAATTATACATTTTCAAGAATTTGCTTCTGGATCCTACTTAGGTTTCATATTTTTATTGTCACAAGAAACCATGTTGTTTTAGATTAAATTTTTAAATCAGAAATATGGAGATATTTTGTAGGAAAAGGCAGACTAAATGACACATATCTCGAATATAAACGTGCACAGTAATTAAAAGGCCCCAGGCAGCAACATTGACGTGGTCGCGATGCCTGCAAAACCGTGCAGCCATTAGGATCTATTGATTAATGACTACACGATTTTACAGGTAAACAGCAGCTTTTACCCATAACACTGCGTGGCCAGTAACAAGCAATTTGAATTTCTGCATGCCCAATCCTTTTGTTTATTAGATAAGCCGCTGCCAGATGAGCTTGGCAGCAGCTTTCTCCCTAAGAGCGTTTTTTTCAGGCGTAATTCGAGGCGTAAAATGCCCGAAACACTGCATGTGAACATACCCTAAGTGTGAAACAGAGCATGTTTACAAGTACATTTTCGTGTAGTTTGGTTGGCTAGTATGAAACTAATCACATTGTAAAGAAAGACTGGAAGCAATCCACTTAAATACTGCTTTATTCTATGAATTATTTTTTTCAGTGTAACACATTACTATGTAAAACAGGGATAAGCTTCAGCAGTGCACAACAATTAGGAGAATAAGTGCAGCACTCCAAACAAGTAGAAGTTGCGGCACTCCTGGATCTGAGCGCTACGATAAAGTGCGCATAGCGAGAAGCGACTGCCACCTGTGTCAGAGAATAGTGTCTAGCACTCTGTATATTTGAACGGATTAAAAAAAAAAAAAAAAGAACGTTTAGAACTAAAATCGGTGAGTGCCACAACTTCTACTTGTTACATTACTATGTAAAGCTGAACAAGCACAATACAATTCTACATTATGGTTTAGACATATTAATAAAGCTGCTAAGGGCTGAAAGATAGAAACCTCAAAAAACACTTGCTGCATACATAGGACCATAAGTACAAAGCAAAAACATGATTGCTTACATAAATTGTTACATAAATAACCAACAGCAAAACATCTATGGTAGTGGTTTGTTAAGAATCAACATTTAACACAGTGAAAAAATAATATTGAGAAAAGGGATGCATCCACAAGTTTAACCTAAGGCAAGACCAGCTCAATCAATACACTAATGGCAATAGAATAAGTATAAACTGCAAATGAATAAAATGACAATCATCTAACTTTTGTGGCAAAAAAAGAAAAGAAAATTAACTATATATATAAATCCAAAAATAATTTTAAATTGATCCACTAATGTGCCGTCATCGGTAGCCAGAAAAAAAAGGTAAGAAAACAAAAATTAGGAGGATGAATAAATAAATCATTAAGTGCCAGAAATCATTGAATCGGTTTCTTGCAATCCCATCACCGCTGTGATTTAGATACAAATCCTATCATGAGCTTCGAATTCTCCTATGATATAAAAGAGCAACAGTAAATACCCAGTAACAAGAAAACAAAATGTATATTTCTTATTTAATTCTATCACATACTGTATATTGGATTTCATGCTTCCAATATGCATTTTTAGCAACAGAATTAGTTACTTGCAAATTTTGAGAAGCATTAATTTATTTTCAACAATATGCAATCTAAAATCCTATCGATAAAGGTGAAAATTACAAAAGTTGCATACATTTTTATTTTGTTCATTTAAGCACCAATGATTTCAAATTTTTAATTGCCGACAGTAACAAACCTGCCTCCTGCATATTTAGACTATTGTAAATTGTGATCAAGACCTCTCAATGTAGCCAAACTTTATATTAACTCCTTCTCGACCGACAGGATACGTCATGGGTGGAAAGGGGTTTGCACGATCGGACATGTCACACGTGAGGCTCAGCCTGCACTGGTCACAGCAGGAGCCGGCTGTAATACATTAAAAATACAACACATCCCGCAAAAATAAACCAAAAAAACTCATACTGGTAAGTAGATGGAAAAATTAATCCAGTATGACTTCAGGAACACAATGCAAGCTGATGGCACAGACTTGTTTAAATGTCCAGCACTTCCTCACATAAAAACCCACGTTTGCTAGAACCCCCAGGTGAACCACGTTGATGCAGCAGAGATGAGGATGTTTTGGGGCCTTGTGTTGCATATGGGGCTAGTGAAAAAGCCGAAGATTAAGCCATACTGGAGTGCAGATATTTTAATCAATACCCCGATTTCCCGCTTAACCACGTCCCATGGTACCAAAAGCTGGCCGTGCAGATTGTACAGATGGTATAGCGGCCGTGGACCGCCGCCCCTCTGTACATGCTGACGGCCGTGACCGCAGATCCCTCTCCTCCTGCCGACGTCTCCCTCCATGGAGACGCCAGCACATGCGGCCGCTCTGCGCTGTAGTATCCGCTAGGGTACGTGCGCGCGCTCATTCCGGCCTTAAAGTGCCAGCGCACATGCAAATCATCATTAATTATCCCCAGATCACCCTGGACTATAAAAAAAAAGGGCCCTGCCCTTTCACTCTTTGCCCGAGCGTTGTTGTTGCATTCCCAAGTCAGTCTTAGCAAATGGTCCCTTAGTTTTATCCTGTTTCCAGTGTTCTTGTGCCCTGCTACTTGCATCCCGTGCTGTGTTTGTTCCTGTGCCTCTTCTAGTGTTGGAGTCATGTTGTGCCATCTGCCACGCCTGCTGTCATACACCACGTCTGGTTTCATCGGCCACACTTAGTATCATACGCCATGTCTGGCGTCATCTACCACATCAAGTTCCATCTGTGCCTAAGCCTCTGCTACTGTCTGGACTCTTACAGGTACTCTTGTGCGAGGACTTTGCATAGACTTTAGACTGTTTGGCCAGCTGTTACTCCGCTATGGCGGTGCGGCCTAGTGGGCCCACATACCCACGAATCGTGACAGATGGCATTGTATCGTGCTTATTTGCTATCCAGATATGTAGACCAGAGAGGAACATTCCTTTAGTTTCAAGAGGTGGTTATTAAGGCCCTAATATTTGGGAACCAGGAAGGGGAGGGAACAAGCACATCTGCCCCAAAAGGTCATGATCTCTGTGGGAAGCAAGGCCGCACGTATTGTACTAGGGCAACACTTTACGATTGAATCTCCCCAAACAAGGGAAGGACACAGTGTAACGTCAAAAGCCGCGGACCGTCATGCTTACCTGCCCCCCGACGGCGAGGCCTTCACTCACTGCCACATTGCTGCACTAGTTCCCGTAGGGTGTGCGCGCGTGCCCGGCCTTAAAGTGCCAGTGCACACACATGAGGAAAATCTGTAATTAGCCCATGATCACCCTGGACTATAAAAAAGTCTCTGCCCTTTTATTCATTGCCTGAGCGTTGTTGTGGATACCCATGTTAGTGTTAGCAAATGGTGCCTTAGTGTTATCCTGTTCCCGTGCCCTGCTACCTGTATCCCGTGCTATATTTGTTCCTGTGCCTTAGAGTGTTGGAGTCGTGTTGTGCCACCTGTCACGCCTGCTGATATAAACGTCTGGTGTCTGCAAGTTCATCTGTGCCGAGCCTCCATTACCGTCTGGACTATTAAAAGGTACTCTTGTACTAGGACCGTTGTTTGGCCAGCTGCTACTCCGCTACGGCCTAGCGGGTCCACATACCCACGGATCGTGACACACAGAAGTTTATGACCACATACGAGGTATTACCATACTCTGAAGAACCTGATTATTTATGGGGTTTGTGTCTACAGTGGCACTGAAATTAGAGATCTGTGAAAAATTAAACTGGTACATCAGGGACTTTGCAAATATGACGTAGTGTAAGACAACCATTCAAGCAAAAGTCTGCCTCCCAAAATTCAACTGTCGCTCCTTCCCTTCCGAGCCCTGCCATGTGCCCAAACAGAAATTTTCGTTCACATATGGAGTATGGTTGTACTGGGGACAAATTGCTTAACAAAATTTTGTGTTGCTTTTTCTTCAAAAGTACTTATGAAAATGAAACATTTGAGCTAAAACTACATATTTAGATTTTCCATTTTTATTGCCCAATTTTTATAAATTCACTGTAACACCTGTGGGGTCAAAATGCGCACTACAAACCTAGATAAATTTCTTGAGGGGGTGTGGTTTCTAAAATGGGGTATTTCTTTAGGGTGTTTATGTTTTGGTACCTCAAGGCCTCTTCAAACATGAAATTAACATTAAATTAAAACATGAAGGTAAACATCCTAATAAAAAAAGATGTCTTAAAATCCACAACATGCTCATTTGTTTTTGAGACCTGTATGTAAGTCAAGTAGCACGCTAGGGACACATTATTTCCTAAAATGTAATAAAAAAATAAATAAAAATGACTTCAGTCTGGCTGCTTCTTAGACTAGCTCCCGTGCCTGAAGGAGAATAATAGCGCCAGCTCCAATTGTATTGCTTGATCAGCGGCGAAAGGCAGCAGGATAAGGAGTGGACAAGGTCTGGTAGTTTTAACCTTCGCCTCATTGGTGTACCTGAATCGGTGCGACCTGGCAATTACTTAAATTTGTTTCCGTTTCGCTCCCTCAGACTTTATATGTTGTGGATCCTTCAGGATCTTTTACTGTGGAAAGAGCTACTAGAATCGGGCTGAAAAGGGGAGATTGTGATAGACCTAGGACTGTGATCTTTAAAGTGCTCAGTTTCCAGTATAAAATAAAACTAATGAACACTTACAGGAATATGCAATCTTTGCTATTTGAAAATGACTACTTGCTACCGTTTCAGGATTTTTCTGCTGCAGTGGAGACGAAGCACAAAGAGTTTGCTCCAGCCTGTAAAATTCTGCTGGAAAGAAATATACGCTTCAGTCTCTTGTATCCGGCCAAATTTAAGTTTGCTCTGGACGGTAAAACATTACTTTTTGATAGTCCATTGCCTTCGTTGGATCAGGTTTGTTTCAAGACTAGCTTCTCCTCTTTCTTCTCCAACCTGATACTTATGTTAACCACTCGGTGATTGTTTTGTGATGGTTCCTTCCTGCGAAGCGAAGCAACAGCAAATGTTTTTTTTTTTTAATATCTCTTTCGATTAGTACCATTACTTGCATTTTGATGTTCTCATTATTACTTTATCTTTTTTGGGGGCACTCTGTGCGCATCTCAGATGGATGATATAGACAGTCAAGTCACATTATTATGACCACCAGCTAATATCCAGAGTAACCGCCATGTGCAGCACGGACAGTAGCTAGACGGGCTATTAGTCACTTAATAAAGGTGTTGGTAGGTTGTCTCATGTATCTGGAGCCATGCTGACTGCAGTGCATGCCAAATTTGCTGGAGGGTGCTTGGGGGAGGATCCATAGAGCAAACAAGATGATCGAGGTGGTCCCACAGATGCTCAATTGGGTTTAAGTTCAGTGAATTAGGGGCCCAGTGAAGTCTTGGTCGTGCTCTTCCTACCACTGTCTGACATTTCTAGCCATGTGACATGTCGCATTGTCTTGCAGGAAGATTCCATTTGCCCCAGGGAAGACAAACCGCATGTATCGGTGGACATTACCTGAAACTATGGATTCATACCAAAATCGGTTCAGAGTGCCTTCCACATGGATAAGTGGGCCCAGAGGGTGCCATGAAAAAATTCCCCAGACCATAACGTTGCCGCCACCAGGTTGTGTTCTTCCAGCAATGGTTGCAGGGTGTTTGTTCTCGGATGTTTCTCGCCTGACACGCCAACGTCCATCCGTTCAATAAAACGGAAAATGTGACTCATCGGAGAAGGCAACCCTTTGCCAATCATCGGTGGTCCAAATCCAATACTGCCGTGCAAACTGAAGCCTTTTTTAGATGCACCTTTGTTAGCATAGGAGCAGTGACCATCCGTCTGCCCCATAAGCAGTAGGGTTCGCTGAACTGTTTAAGACAGACGTCTGGTAGCCTCCTGGTTGATTTTCACGGTGAGCTGCTGCAACGTAGCGTGTCGTTTGGCCCTCGCGCACCTTCGTAGCCAAAGTTCACATCTCACATCAATGGCACTTGGTGCTCCGTAGTTTCCACGTCTGTTATTTCCAATGGTGCCATTTGTCCACTCACGTTATACTTTCAACACAGCAACACACGAACAGTTCACAAACTACGCTGTTTGAGAAAGACTGCCACCCTTGGACCGAAAGCCAATAATCATCCCTTTCTGCAACTCTGATAAATCGCCCTTTAACCATGGCAACAACGAGTGATATGTGTTCAGACAGCCTATCGAACACCTTAGATACCCACAGTCTCCTTTAACACCCATGTCACATCACTTTCTTCATATGCTAGGTGCTGCCGACGTCTAAAGTAGGAGGTGGTCATAACAATGCGACTCGACTGTGTATATGTTGTATACTAGAGACCGACCTGCTTGCTGGGACGTATGTCTTCTCTCCTCTATACCTTCATCCCAAAAGGTTTAACTCCCATCTACCTAGAATCTAGTAGCCATTTGCTTATCGAACAGTTTCCTTTACACTTCACAACACGGTTAAGAACCCAGAGGGTAGATATACGTTGGTCACAGGTGAGATTTTGGATTCTATTTTATCTTATTATGCCCCCAACTCTCATCAGATTAATTTTTTTCTTCATGAGCTGTTCAGAGAGCTACTCCCTCAAGTTGAGGGCTCCTTTTTCATTGATAGTGGCTCTAAATTGGCTCTGGATCACATCTTGGATAAATCAAATCCGGATTATTCGTGCCTGCGCCCACTCTTAAAAGGTAGGTCATCAGCTAGCTAAACTCCTGTTTAATCATGATTTAACTGATACATGAAGGAACTTTATTCCCACTAAATGGGACTATTTCTCCATTTTCTCAGATGACGCGGCATATTTCAGAACTGACCACATATTTGTGCCAACACGCTTACTGGCCCAGTTAGTTTAGGCCAAAATTATCCCATACTCTTGGACAGACCACAATATGGTCATTGAAGACTTTCGGTGTCTTTGGGATAAACCAGATAACTTCTTTTTTTTTTTTTTTAAAGGTAGCTTTAAAACCCCATATTAAATAGCGGTACAAAATGAAGTAGAAAACAAATTTTGCAAATAGCATAGCAGTAGCGAGAGTACAAGGTAAATTTTAACAAAAACATACGGATGTAAAAATTCACATATCAGTAAGTATATATATAATGGAAAACAAAAACGAAACAGCCTTTTCCTTATCAGAAGAAAATGTGAGACAAAATTAGGTGAGGACCAGTCAATAGCAGCGGTTAACGAAGGAACGGGGGACCGCAGAGGCACGTCAGCCAATTCCCGACCCAATTGTTCAAAGTGTTTTATACCTACTGTATATCTTATATACTCATATCCTTATAGGCTTGTACAAGTTAGTTATATTAGAAGGTAGGTGCTCTGGGACTTTAAGGCATAGTGCCGTGTGCAAAACACTACGCAGCAATAAATAAGTAACATGGAGAATCATAGTGCCGTGTGCAAAACACTACGCAGCAATAATAGGTAAGATAAGGGAACGGCCCCTCTAAGAGCCAATTGAGTTGTGGAACTATATCTAAACTTTGACTCATTTGTTATTGTCATTTGTTATTGTCGGACTACAAATATCCGCTGCTGATCAGAATAAAGTAGAAGCATCTTCATACAGGAACGTGTCTGTGTGTTTTTGCTCCTCCGAGTGCTCATATTCATAAATTGATTTTTAAAAGCTAATTTGGAGCTGGATGGAACTCAAGGCGTAGTGGGTTGCAAAATTTCACTCACAGTTTATGGCGCCCGAACAGGGACTGCGGCACTAGGACCCTGAGACCACCCGAACCAGGCAGAGGAGACCGGACGGGAACGTGTAGACCAAAAGCTGCAGCATAATGGAAGAAGATTTGATTCTTATATTTTGCTCTGCATTTTCCCGTCTGGCCCCCCCTATTTTCGGATGACTAAGGCTCCACCTTAGGGAGTAATGTATAAAGCCGCAGTTGCAGAACCCTGTACTCCCTTAGAAACTAAGTGCCTGACTTCCATCTCCATTTGTGTGATGATTGCTTTGTTAGGATACCCATAAAAAACATGTAAATCTCTGCCCAGAGTAGTAGAATTAGAAGTTGTTTGCCGGTCTATCAGTGACCGAAAATTGTTGTGGTTGAAAGACCCAGAACAATTTTAGTTTAGTTGTTTGCCGGTAACGGTCGAAAATAGACAGTAAGAGATTGTCTATCAGTGACCGAAGATTTTTGGGATTGAAAGAGACCCAGAGTAGTAGAATTAGAAGTTGTTTGCCGGTCTATCAGTGACCGAAGATTTTTGGGGTTGAAAGAGACCCAGAGTAGTAGTATTAGAAGTTGTTTGCATGAGCGTGCGTGTCTGTTGGACTCGTCTAAATTTCAGTCTAAAATATATTTTGAGCCATTGACTTCCACGACCGTAATGGTGCTGAAAAAATAAAACCCGGAAGATTGCTGGTCTGATAGAGAGATCTGGCTTTGCATCTGTGGATTACAAAAAAAACAAAAAAACGCGGTAGGTAAGGAGCTTATTCTTACACCATTCACACATGTATTGCGTAAACCTCAAAATTTAGCTGGCACTTTATCCAGCAGTCGAATGAAAGACGGATCCAAAAAGGTACGTTGAAACTTTTTGTGTGATGAAAGGTTGCAGGTGCGTACGTGATCTTGAACTGTTAATATGAAACACATGAGAATTGTTGCCAGCAATGACATTGTTAACCAGAAAAAAAATTGTGAGAAGTGTAAGACCTCCCACCCCCCCTTTGGAATGCAGTGACGTAGCGCATGGTGGAGAAAAGTTGAAGTATTTGAAATGAAAGGATTGTAGTACCAAAAGCTATACCCCGGCAGTGAGGGGTTTGTTGATGTTTGAAATGAATGTCACCAGCTCCTGTTTGATTCAATGGAGGTTTGTAAAGTATGTGAAGGCAAAATAATACTGTAGAAAAAAATAATAATTTGTTGAAGAGGCTGGCAGCCGTAAGATGGATGTTTGCATGTGATAAATAGAATGGTTTGTGGAAAGTTGAGAAAGGGAGTGGAGTGGCCAGGACAAGGCAGAAGTTAAAATGACAAAGTAGGTGATTACAGGTGGTTACAAGAAAAAGGTGTACATTTTGATAGGAAGAGTGAAGAAAACGGAGCAGCCGGGTACATTGCAGTGACTAATGTGAGTCAGAACAGGGGGAGTGTAATGTAACGTGTTAAGTTTGAAACTAGTGGCCACAATAAAGCAGATCTATATTGTATGTTCTTATCTTTAACCCCTTAAGGACGCAGCCTTGTTTTGGCCTGAAGGCTCAGAGCCCATTTTTCAAATCTGACATATTTCACTTTATGTGGTAATAACGTCGGAATGCTTAAACCTATCCAATCGATTCTGAGACTGTTTTCTCGTGACACATTGGGCTTTATGTTAGTGGTAAAATTTGGACGATATATTCAGTGTTTATTGGTGAAAAATTGCAAAATTGAGAGAATATTTATAAAAAATAGCATTTTTCAGAATTTAAATACATCTGCTTGTAAAACAGACGGTTATACCACCCAAAATAGTTACTAGTTCACATTTCCCATATGTCTACTTTAGATTGGCATCGTTTTTTGAACATTCTTTTATTTTTCTTAGACGTTACAAGGCTTAGAACATAAACAGCAATTTCTCATATTTTTAAGAAAATTACAAAAGCCTTTTTTTTAAGGTACCTGTTCAGTTTCGAAGTGGCTTTGAGGGGCCTTTGTATTATAAACCCTCATAAAACACCCCATTTTGAAATCTAGACCCTCAAAGTATTCAAAAAAGCATTTAGAAAGTTTATTTAACCCTTCAGGCATTTCACAGAAATTAAATAAAAGTAGAGGTGAAATTTGCAAAGAAGGGAAGGAGCGCTGTGTGTTTTTAATTTGAGCAGATTTTGCTGGATTGGTTTTCGGGTGCCATGTCGCATTTGCAGAGCCCCAGAGGTATCAAAGCAATGGAAACCCACCAGAAGTGACCCCATTTTGGAAACTACACCCCTCAAGGAATTCATTTATTGGTGGTCACCATTTTGACCCCATAGTTTTTTCACATAACTTATTTGAATTGGGCTGGGAATTCAAACAAAATTAATTTTTTCCAATAATATGTAGTTTTGGCTGAAAATTTCTTATTTTCACAAGAAATAAAATACCCTATTTTGTAGCCTAATTTGTCCTGAGTGCGGCAATGCCCAATTTGTGGTGATAAACTGCCGTTTGGGCCCATGAGAGGGCTCAGAAGGAAAGGACCACCATTTGGCCTACTGGCGAAGTCATGTATGCAGAAGCCCCTGAGGTACCAGTACAGTTGAAACCCGCAAGAAGTGACCCCGTTTTAAAAACTACACCCCTTAAGGCATTCATCTAGAGGTGTAGTGAGCATTTTGAACGGAGACATACAACCCGTAAAACTGTAATGTGGGTTCCCACAAGTATGGAAATACCCTCAATGTGGCTGTTATCAGCTGCCTAGGCACACAGCAGGGCTCAGAAGGGAAAGATGAGGGGGATAAGCTGTGCGGAGTGCAACAGGGTAAGTAAAACTGGGGTCGATTAAAAATCAAGGGATGTATGATACATTTTGAAGCACTCTTTCATACGGAGCCTTAGTTTTTCTGGACACGTGTCACATTGATATATTGTGTCCTTCCTTATCCCCCTCTTATAGCAGACTTTGTACCGCTTGACTTTTTCCCTTCTTGCCAGTTTGGGGAACTTCTCCTAGAAAGTGTTGCCCTGGTACGATGCGTGTGGCCTCGCTTCAAGAAGTACTGGGTGCCCCCCCTTCTTGGTCCCTAAAAATTAGTTTCTTGATAACCACCTCTTGAAATTCCCGTCTGGCCTGTACATCGACGTAGCACATATGCATTGTACAATGCCATCGGTAGGATGTGCACGGCCAGTTTCTTATACCACACCGCATGGCGCTGTAGGGCTTCAGGGCTTGATCTGACAAGTCCACCCCTCCCATGTACCTATTGTAGTCCAGGATGCAGTCTGGTTTGGGGGTCTCTGTACTGGTACCTCGTACAGGTACATGGGTACTGGTGTGACATCTCTCTGGTCTTGTACGTGACACACAATATGTTGCTGCTAGAATGTGCCCTGCTCTCACCGCTTCGAAGTGTTTGCCCAAGTAGAGTCTTAGGGAGGCCTCTCGGATTTCTTTTAGCAGTGCCACATGCCGCAGGACTTCTAGAAGCGTGGCAGTTGAAGAGTGGGACGCTGGTATAAAAATGATCCAGGTAGAGGTGGTAACCCTGGTCCAGCAGTGGGTACACCAAATCCCACACAATTTTTGCATTAACTCTCAGTAAGGAGGGGCATTCTGGGGGCTGAATACTGGTGTCCTTCCCTTTATATATCCTAAATTTGTAGGTATACCCTGATGCACTCTCGCACAGCTTATACATCTTCACGCCATACCTTGCCCTCTTACCCGGCAGGTACTGGCGGAATTGAAGCCTCCCTTTAGAATGTACCAAGAACTCATCAATAGAAATACATGTCTCGGTGGTGTATGCTTGGGAAAACCGGGCACCGAAACGGTCTAATAGGGGTCTCCGTTTATACAAACGGTCAAAACTGGGGTCGTCTTGGAGTAGGCAATGCTCATTAGGAGAAGTGAAGTATTGCCTAACTTTTATTTTGTTTTAGGTTCCAGTTCACTTCTGAAGTTGCTTTGAGGGGCCATATATTAGACACCCCCATAAAACACCCCATTTTAGAAACTAGACCCCTCAAAGTATTCACAACAGCATTTAGAAAGTTTATGAACTCTTTAGGTGTTTCACAGGAATTTAGAGCAAAGTAGAGGTGAAATGTACATATTTATTTTTGTCAGAAAATCCTTTTTATACCATTTTTTTTATAACACAAAAGGTTTTACCAGAGAAACGCAACTTAATACTTATTGCCCAGATTCTGCAGTTTTGAGAAATATCCCACATGTGGCCCTAGTGCAGTAATGGACTGAAGCACCGGCCTCCGAAGCAAAGGAGCACCTAGTGGATTTTGTGGCATCCTTTTTATTAGGCAACATGTCCGGTTTGAAGTTATTGTGGTGCCAAAACAGTGGAAACCCCCCAAAAGTGACCCCCATTTTGGAAACTAGACCCCTTGAGGAATTCATTGCAGTTTTCATGGGGTGCATGCGACTTTTTGATCAGTTTTTATTCTATTTTTAGGTGGCGTGGTGACAAAAAAACAGCAATTCTACTATTATTTTTTTACAGCGTTCACCGTGCGCTATAAATGACCTATTCACTTTATTCTGCGCGGCGATACGATTGCGGCGATACCAGATGTTTATAGTTTTTTTTATGTGTTATGGCGTTTGCGCAATAAAATACGTTTTGTAAAAAATCATTCACTTTTTGTGTTACCTTATTCTAAGAGCCAGAACTTTTTTATTTTTCCATCAAGAAAGCCGCGCGAGGACTTATTTTTTGCGTAACGAACTGTAGTTTCGATCAGTACCAATTTAAGTTACATGCGACTTTTTGATCTCTTTTTATTCCATTTTTTGGGAGGTGAAGTGACCAAACAATTTGTGATTGTGGTACAGTTTATTTTCTTCATTTACGGCGTTCACCGCGCGGGATAAATAACGAAATAATTTTATAGTTCATGCCGTTATGGACGCGGCGATACCAATTATGTATAGTTTGTTTATTTATCTATTTTTATTAATAATAAAAGACTGATAAGGGAAAAAGTAGGATTTTTACTTTTATTAGTTTTAAAACTTTTATTTTTTACACTTTATTACTTTGTCCCACTAGGGGACTTGAGGGCAGGAGGCCCTGATCGCAATTCTAATACACTGCACTACATACGTCACCCAGACGTAGGCTTGAGGGCCGAAACGCGCGTCGGGGTTGACACCAGAGACGGTGACCTATGTGATGAGTTCCTTTCCAGCATGTAATCCTATTATATGATATATGATATATAATTCTTCTCTCTCAATTGATCATATAGCTATACAGGTACTATTATCCTGGGTGCCCCATATGATAGTCTATTTTTGATGCATATTTTTTAAATTTATTGTCATTATAGTATCAGTACAAACTCAGTTTCTACCATCTGTTTGATTGTATAGTGATTCTATTGTGAGTTTACACACTTGCTTGCTGAGCAGGTCCTCTTACCACGTCAGTTATCTACATATACACAATACTGTTCCAACATATTGTAATTTTGATTTCTTGGGGCCACATTGTGGCATTTTGATTACCTTATTCCTTTTGTACAAATCTGGTTGTCTTTCCGCACTGTGGAAATCATCTGTTTTTAAACGTGTGTTATTTTATTTGTCCAATAAAGATATATGGTTTTACATTTACTTTGGTGTGTCAGACTCCAATTTTTAGGTTTTGCTAGTTATCAGCGGGCTTCACCATTACCACCATGTTCATTATGGGCTTTTATGCCTAGGTCCCTATAGAGATACGATGCACTAGGTATGGCACATGGTTACTAATGTATTCAGGGATCTGTTTGTTTATGGTGTTCTCCATTTAGGTAGACTACTACTAATTGTGTGGGTTACCCTGAGGGCGACAGTCAGTGAAGAGCAGAAGATAGAAGAGGATGATGATGATGTACAGGACTTGTCAATACACTGGTGGGACCCTATACCCAAACCGGACATTGGTGATGGCATCATATTAGTTGTGGCCCTATTGATATATTGTTTGAGTATTATAATCATAATATATAATTTCTGTAATTTAATATGAGAAAAAGGGGGGTTTGTGAAGGATGGTTTATTTGCTTATATTCTCTGTATGAAATTACATTATGAATTATCAAGCAGGAGGCCGAATTACTAAGATATGTATTATGTGAAAGTGATTATAATAATGTTTAAATGACTTAATTTTGTTCAGCAGCCATCTTGTCTGGAGTTCCCATCTTGGTTCTTCTGTAGTGAATAAGAAAACTTATGTTAAAGGAACAATGTCTATGTTGATTTCGTATGTTTTATCTTTGACCTTGGCTCCCATACGAAGCTTGCAGAGAAGGCACAGGGAGTGAGAAGGGAGGGTGGCAAATATGCTTGTGGAATGCCTCCCCCATCTTACAGGAACATTCTTGTATATAGAGATAAAACCACAGAGTATATGTATGGTTACGGATGACGCAACACACTAAAACCTTTTTCACTACAGGTACCCTTTTTCGGATGTATACTTAATGTTAGCCATATAGAATGGAAGAACCAGACTATTGTATTTCTCCCGGATTTGGATGAGATTGTAAGCACAGTATGGGTACCGGACCCATTGCCAACACCAAATATTAGCCTCCCCTTAGATGAGTTGAACAAAGTTCTAAAAGACGCAGAAGAGGTAAAAGAGATGGTTAGGAGACAATGTTACACTACAAACCGTCAAAATGAATACTGTTATAAGTGGGAAAACGTTGCGACATTTAGGATCCCAGATTAAGGATGACACGGCTCATCACTGGTATGATATATTTACAGGCTTTTCACCGACTGCCAGTTCAGTATTAAGCTACTTATTCCAACCACTAATATGTATTATGATTGTCTTTGTCATTATGACTTGTTTTTATTGTTATGTGTTTTATAAGATACGGAGAGCTTTCACAGCGAGGCCTGGAAAGAAGTGACAGGTTGTTGTGAAATTAGAGGCAGGTAATGATTACCAGACCTATAAAATCACAAAAGGTGGGAAATGTGAAAGGAAATATATTTTCCAAAGTGTTTTATACCTACTGTATATCTTATATACTCATATCCTTATAGGCTTGTACAAGTTAGTTATATTAGAAGGTAGGTGCTCTGGGACTTTAAGGCATAGTGCCGTGTGCAAAACACTACGCAGCAATAAATAAGTAACATGGAGAATCATAGTGCCGTGTGCAAAACACTACGCAGCAATAATAGGTAAGATGAGGGAACGGCCCCTCTAAGAGCCAATTGAGTTGTGGAACTATATCTAAACTTTGACTCATTTGTTATTGTCGGACTACAAATATCCGCTGCTGATAAGAATAAAGTAGAAGCATTTTCATACAGTTTTTGCTCCTCCGAGCTGCTCGTATTCATAAATTGATTTTTAAAAACTAATTTGGAGCTGGATGGAACTCAAGGCGTAGTGGGTTGCTAAATTGCACTCACAATAGCAATTTATGAGCTAGTATGAGGGTTGGCTACCCAAGAGCTTCACACTTTCAGAAATTTATCTGGGCACCCACATGCTTCATAAGTGAGCTTAAGAAGTGGCAAGATAGAATTAACCAACACAGTCCATGCTGACAAGGTAGGAACCTTTGGATGTTTCCAATGCAGGAGTATATTTTTTTTTTTAGCATAGAACAATAGGAGAGATCTAACAGCAACAGTAGGTATAATCTCTTCTACCAATAATAAAAGACGTCCTGGGATCAAGTATATGAGGAAGTCCTACTTTAAGCTCAAGAAATTCTAATAATACCTCAGCCCAGAAAGCAATAATAATTTGACATTCCCAGAAGAACGTAGGAAGAAACCCTCAGCTTCGTGGCACCGCGGACAAACAGGAGTAGGTATAAGTCCCATTCTAACTAATTTGGAAGAGGTGTGGTAAATTTGGTGAAAAAATTTAAATTGAAAAAGTCGGTCCCTTGTAGATATTAAGGGGCCTGTTAGAGCGGATAGCGGATACAGAGGAAAGAGTCTGTGAACAACGATCCAAGGCTCTATCAAGTTTTCTTTAGAATATACAGTTAACAACTGCCTATAAAGCGTGGATAATGGTTTAGCCAACGTCTCCTGCATTACCAAATCCTCCACCGGGTACGTACAAAGTCTAAACGTTATATCCTGCAAATTGCAACCAGAGGGCATATCTAAGCTGGAAATAGCGGAACCTGAGAGGAGTCATGATCTGGTGTTTGGACCGAAGTTGTGCAAAAGTAGCTACTTTATCTTCTACTACTACATCCTCCGAGGTCAATATACCCAGGGTTGCTCATTCACTGGGGTTAGGGAGGCCCCTCAACTGTGTCAGAAGCGGGTTATGCCAGAGTGGTGTCCTAGGTGATCAGGAATCTTCTTCTAAATCAAAGAGCGACAAAGATCTTTGCCAGACCTGCGGAGTAGTTTTTATTGGGACTAAGTACGTATCCCGGAGGGGGGGGGCTGTCTATCTATAGAGTTCACCAGGGCTTTATAGGAACCGAGAGGTGAAGCTTCCAGCTCAGTACAGGGATTAAAGTGTCTATGGGTAAACCACCACCAAACATACACCAGTTGACTGGCAAGCAAGTGGAGGTATAAATTCAGGGGGGGAGAGAAGTCCAACCTGCCCAGTGGGCAACTGTGGTGTGCCTAGAGCGATTCTAGGAGTACCACCAGCCCAAATAAAAGATCTAAGATCCTTATAGATGTTGGAGAACAGGGATAATGGAAGCCACACTGGAGAATTGTGAAAGAGATAAGAATCTCGGTAAGGACTTAATCTCAAACAAGTTAATTCTGCCTGTAACTGAGGAGGAGGTGTTTTCATCTATTAAAAGGGTTATCCGGGGACCAAAAATTGCATTGCATTAATATTTTTATGTAAAAAGTAGTCACTTACTACTGTATTTTAATTCAAAATTCAGTACTAAATGGTGCAGTTCAAACCCGGTGAATTGTTCCCATAAGTCCAGGAGCATTTCAAATATCGATGACGTGCCGATACGGCCCCACGTGACTGAGGGCTTGCTTCCTGTGCTGTTCGTGTCGGCGTGTTATCAATGGCATGACCGCAAGGGGCTGTCACATTGCCTATTGTTGAAGTCCCAAAGCAGAGCATCAGCTAGCGCTTTGCTCGGGACTCCAGCACTGCTCCCGACATTTGGTCAGTGACTTCAGGGATTTCCTATAGCTGGAGTTCCTGAGCAGAGCATCTAACTCTAATCCTAATAGATTGCCTGTAAGATTTACAGTGACAGGCAATAATGCTCTGGTATACGATAGCGACATCTAATGTGTTTGACAGAGGGAGGGAGGCATGGCCTAATAGATTGCCTGTAAGATTTACAGTGACAGGCAATAATGCTCTGGTATACGATAGCGACATCTAATGTGTTTGACAGAGGGAGGGAGGCATGGCCTAATAGATTGCCTGTCAGTTATACACTGACAGGCAATAATGCTTTGGTATACTAAGTATATCAGCAGATCGAATAGTGAAGTCCCCTAGTAGGAGTAAAAAAAAAAAAAGTAAATCAGATAAATAAAAAGTTTGTGAAAAAAAAAAAATTTGGCAAAATAAAATATAACTTTTTTCCCAAAAATGTGGTTTTATTTAGTAAAAGTGTCAAAACAAATAACACGTACACGGTATCCCCGCGATTGTAACGACTTAATAAAATGAACACATTATTTAAACCGTCGGATGAACGGCGTCCCAAAAAAAAATCAAAAAAAAAAAAAAATCGCAGAACTCTTTTCTCCCATTCCCCCCATAAAAAATGTAATAAAAGTTAATCTATAAGTCCTATGTACCCCAAAATAGTACTAATGAAAACTACACTTTGGCCCGCAAAAATCAAGCCCACATACGGCCACATTGACATAAAAATAAAAAACTGTTACGGCTCTTATTTTTGCATTGCCGCCTTCCAAATAATATTTTTCTAAAAGGGTTTTTATTGCGCAAACGTAGGAAACCATAAAACCTTTACATATTTGGTATCCCCTTAATCGTGCCGACCCATAGAATAAAGTTAACATGTTATTTACGCTGCATAGTAAACGGCGTAAATGTATAACGTGAAAATCAACGCTGGAATAGCTGCTTATTTTCAATTCTCTCCTAAAATAAAGTTAATAAAAGTTAATCGATATATCATAAGCAACTTATTATATACAACTCGTCCCGCAAAAAACAAGCCCTTATACAGCTACTTCGACGGAATAAAAAAAAAAAGTTACGACTCTTGGAATGCGACCGTGAAAAAACAAAAAATAATCTTTGGTCATTAACGGGCAAAATGGCCTGGTCATTAAGGGGTACAAAAAGAAAAACGGGGCGGGACAAAAAGAATAACATATGCCAAATAAAGGACACGCAGGTCCAAGATATTACATCAAACAACGAACAGAATTCGGCAATCAGAATCAAAGAAAGAAAGAAGGAGGGGAAAAAAATAACAAAAATAAATAAAATTATGGAGGGGAAGGAGGATGGGGTTATTGTAGTTAGATCTACATCACAACTCAGAATGTCATAAATCTCTGTTCAGATGGCCATGATGGTCCTATATTCTTGGGTGTCTTGATAGACAATCCAGTGGTACCATGTTTTGGAGAAAATGTCATGTCGATCAGTCAACTGAGAAGGGAGGTCCTCCATGCGTTTAATTTCCTCTCTGCTTTGGCCACTTTTGACCTTCCTGACAGAGCCTCATTGTTCAAATCTGACATGTTTCACTCTATGAGGTAATAACTTTGGAATGCTTTTACCTATCCAAGCTATTCTGAGACTGTTTTCTTGTGAGACATTGTACTTTAAGTTAGTGGTAAAATTTGGTTGATATATTCAGTATTTAATTGTGAAAAACACCCAAATTTTGTAAAAAATTGCAAAAATTTGAATTTTTATCAATTTAAATGTATCTGCTTGTAAGACAGGCAGTTATATCACACAAAATTGTTGCTAATTAACATCCCCCATATGTCTACTTTAGATTGGCATAGTTTTGTGAACAGCCTTTTTTTTTTCTAGGACATTAAAAGGCTTAGAACTTTAGCAGCAATATCTCACATTTCTAGAAAATTTAAAGAGGCTATTTTTACAGGGGCCAGTTCAGTTGTGAAGTGGTTTTGAGGGGCCTAAACAAAACAAACCTCACAAGACACTTCATTTTAAAAACTGCACCTCTCAAAGTATTCAAAACAGCATTTAGAAAGTTTATTAACCCTTTAGACGTTTCACAGGAATTAAAGCAAAGTAGAGGTGAAATTTACAAACTCTTTTTTTTTTTTTTTGCAGAAATTCATTGGAAGTAGGCCGTGAAAATGAAAATTGAAATTTTTTTTCAAAGAAAATGTAGGTTTAGCTATTTTTTTCTCATTTCCACGAGGACTAAAGGAGAAAAAGCTCCACGACATTTGTAAAGCAAATTCTCCCGAGGAAAACAATACCCCACAAGTGGTCATAAACTGCTGTTTGGACACACGGCAGGGCTTAGAAGGAAAAGAGCGCCATTTGGCTGTTGGAACTCAAATTTAGCAGGAATAGTTTGCGGAGGCCATGTTGTATTTGCATAGCCCCTGAGGGGCCAAAACAGTGGAAACCCCCCAAAAAGTGACCCCATTTTGGAAACTACACCCCTTAAGGAAATTATCTAGGGGTGTTGAGCATTTTTGACCCCACAGTTTTTTGCAGAATTTATTGGAAGTAGGTTGTGAAGATGAAAATCTAATTTTTTTCAAAGAAAATTTAGGTTTAGCTAATTTTTCTCATTTCCACAAGGACTTAGGCCTCATGCACACGACCGTAAAAACTCCCGTTATTACGGGTCGTAATCACGACTCGTAATAACGGGCTCATAGACTTCTATTGGCGACGGGTGCCTTCCCGTTTTCTCACGGGAAGGTGCCCGTTCCGTTAAAAAAGATAGAACATGTCCTATTTCTGGCCGTAATAACGGCACGGACAGTCCATAGAAGTCTATGGAGCTCTCGTAATGACGGGTGGCTACATGTGTGCACCCGTCATTACGGCAGCGTTGCTAAGCGACGTCAGTAAATAGTCACTGTCCAGGGAGCTGAAAGAGTTAACTGATCGGCAGTAACTCTTTCAGCACCCTGGACAGTGACTACCGATCAGTATAAACCTGTAAAAAATAAAAATAAAAGACGTTCATACTTACCGGCAACTTCCTGCTTCCTCCAGTCCGGTCTCCCGCCCGTTGCCTTGGTGACGCGTCCCTCTCGACATCCGGCCCGACGTCCTGGATGACGTTTCAGGCCATGTGATCGCTGCAGCCAATCACAGGTCAATCACAGGCTGCAGCGGTCACATGGACTGCCGCGTCATCCAGGGATGTCGGGCTGGATGTGAAGAGAGGGACGCGTCACCAAGACAACGGCCGGGTAAGTATGAATTTCTTTAACTTTTATTACAGAAAAGGCTGTCCCTTCTCTCTATCCTGCACTGATAGAGAGAAGGGGCTGCCGATTAGTGCAGTGCTATTTTGCCGCCAAAAACGTGCTCGTAAATACGGGTGGAATACGTGTGACACCGGACCCATATTTACGAGCACGGGTTCGTAAATACTGGTGCAAAACGGGCGGAATACGTGTGACACCGGACCCGTATTTACGCCAGTATTTACGGGTGGGAAAAAATACGGTCGTGTGCATGAGGCCTAAAGGAGAAAAAGCACCGCAACATTTGTAAAGCAATTTCTCCCTAGTAACACAATACCCCATATGTGGTCATAAACGGCTGTTTGGACACACTACAGAGCTCAGAAGCACCTTTTGACTTTTGAAGCTAGGATTTAGCTGGATATGTGTGTGGACGCAATGTTGCTTTTGGTATAATAAAGGGTTTAATGAAGCATGAAATGACTAATTTATGGATGTATGGTACTCTTTGAAGCAATTCTTGATACACAGGCCTGGCTTTTCGGGGCAGGTTTCACAGTGGTAAATAGTGTATTTTCTAACTCCCCTTTTGGAACACACTCTGCGCCTTTTTTGTGTCCTTACCTTCTTTGCAATTTGGGGCACTTCATTGGGGAAACGTTGACCTGGTACAATACGTGGACCATCGCTACCAGATGTGTTTGGGCCCTCCCCTGCCTGGTTTCCAAATAGCAGTGCCTTCATCACCACCTTTTGATAGTTAAAGAGGCTCTGTCACCAGATTTTGCAGCCCTTATCTGCTATTGCAGCAGATAGGCGCTGCAATGTAGATTACAGTAACGTTTTTATTTTTAAAAAACGAGCATTTTTGGCCAAGTTATGACCATTTTCGTATTTATGCAAATGAGGCTTGCAAAAGTACAACTGGGCGTGTTGAAAAGTAAAAGTACAACTGGGCGTGTATTATGTGTGTACATCGGGGCGTGTTTACTACTTTTACTAGCTGGGCTTTCTGATGAGAAGTATCATCCACTTCTCTTCAGAACGCCCAGCTTCTGGTAGTGCAGATCTGTGACGTCACTCACAGGTCCTGCATCGTGTCGGCACCAGAGGCTACAGTTGATTCTGCAGCAGCATCAGCATTTGCAGGTAAGTAGCTACATCGACTTACCTGCAAACGCCGATGCTGCTGCAGAATCATCTGTAGCCTCTGGTGCCGATGTGTCCTGACACGATGCAGGACCTGTGAGTGACGTCACAGCGTGATCTCTGGAGAACACGCTGTGTCTGCACTGCCAGAAGCTGGGCGTTGTGAAGAGAGGTGGATGATACTTCTATACACAATGCCCAGCTCGTAAAAGTAGTAAACACGCCCCGATGTACGCACATAATACACGCCCAGTTGTACTTTTACTTTTCAACACGCCCAGTTGTACTTTTGCAAGCCTCATTTGCATAAATACGAAAATGGTCATAACTTGGCCAAAAATGCTCGTTTTTTAAAAATAAAAACGTTACTGTAATCTACATTGCAGCTCCTATCTGCTGCAATAGCAGATAGGGGTTGCAAAATCTGGTGACAGAGCCTCTTTAAGGAATGTCCCTATCCGGCCTGCACATCGGGATAGCACGTAAGCGTTCTACATTGCCATCTGTACAACGTGCACGGCCAGTTTTTTTGACCATATCTTTGTTTTCCGTAGGGCACTATAATGCTTCAGTACTTGATCATAGAGATCAACCCCGCCCATGTACTTATTGAAGCCCAGGATGCAATTTGGCTTGTGGGTCACTATGGTGGTACCTCGTTCAGGGGTGCTGCTGCTGCCATCAATTGTGGTCAATATAAGGACATCCCTCTTGTGCTTATTATTTGACGAACAGCATGTTCTCGCTGCATAGTTCCCTGCTTTCACCCCTTCTGAGGCTTTGGCTAAGCAGTGTTTTAGGGAAGCCTCTCTGATTTTTGCGCACAGTAGCCCATGCTACAGTACTTCTGGCGGAAAGGCAACTAAATAGTGGGATGCTGATATAGAAGTTATCCACGTAAAAGGTGATCACCCTTGTCCAGCAATAGGTGTATTAAATCCCACACTACTTTCCCCACTAACTCCCAGGACAGGGGGGGGGCATTATTGGGGTTCAAAAATAGAGTCCTTCCCTTCGTAAACCCTAAACCTGTGTGTATACCCAGATGTACTCTCACAGTTTGTACAATATAATTCCATACCTTGCCCTCTAATTGGGCAGGTATTGGCGGAATTTAAGCCTCCCCTTAAAATGAACATGGGACTCGTCTATGGAAATAGATTTATTGGGGGTGAACACTTGTGAAAATTTGGTGCTGAAAAGATTAATGACTAGCCTGATTTTAAATAGACTGCCTGCACCAGGATGATTCCACATTTGACACTGTGCATTATCATTATAATGCAAGAATTTTAAAATCGCTTCAAAGCGAGTCCGGGACATGGCCATGCGGTAAATTGGGGTGTTGTACAAAATATCCGCACACCAGTATTGCCTAACCTCTGGCTTCCTCAATAGTCCCATATGCAGCACAAGGCCCAAAAATGTGATCTCCACTGCATCTACAGGGGTCCACCTAACAAATGATGAAGTGGGGTTTTGGGTTAAAAATTGTTGGGCTTACAAATTAGTCTGGGTAACCATTAAATTAACAAACTCCTCAGAGAAAAATACCTTGAAAAAGTTAATTTCTGTGAGGCCTTCAGTCTCAAACTGAATTCCTGAGCTGCCTATAAAATCAGGAATTTGAGGCTCATAATTTGAGGGGTGGCGTCCACACGGGATCAATCATTGGGGTTGCCTCAGCTACTCTCCTGCATCGCCTTTCAGGGGGTTCCTCATCACTGGAGGAGGTGGAAGAGGAGGAAACTAAAAGGAGTGGGGCATATTCCTCGTCTCCCTCGCTGGCCGTATCAGTGTCAGAGGCAATGATGGCGTATGCCTCCTCGACTGAATACATCCTTCTGGACGATTGAGACATTTTGATTTAGTACAGGGGGTTGTGTGGTGTTTTAACATGTGTAATCAACTTTTATTTTTACACAAACACAGGGTGTGTGTGTGTGTAGTATTTTTACACGTGTATAGTGAACAGAAATTAGAAGATAAGAATTTTAAAAAAAAGGAGGAGAAGAAAAGAAAAATGAAAATAAAAGAAAAAGAATAGAATTTAAAAAAAAAAAAACTGTTAAAAAAAACAACTGAACGTCCATCGGTAACTGACACTAGCTATTACTAAAAAAAAAAACCCTGTAGTCTAAGCCCTTATTCACACGACAGGGTTTCCCGGCTGGGTGACGGCCGTTCATAAATCGGCCGTCACACGTCTGCATTAGGAACAATAGACCCCTAATGGGGCTATTCACACAACCGATTTTTTGATGGCTCGGGAAACCTGGCCGTGAAAAAATGGGACATGCCCTATTTTCGGGCGTTTACCCAACCGCCCGGCTCCCATAGAAGTCTATGGGGCCAGGTAATTCATGGCCATCACCGGAATGTGTCCCGAGTGATGGCCATGTATTCCGTCACTCGCGGTCTCTCCCCTCCTCCTTCTAGTGCAGAGTGCATGTGAGGAGGAGGGTCTTTTTTGCTCCCTGTAAGAGTCCATATATGGACACAGCGACGTCACTCACTTCTGAAGCGGAATCCCTGACCCCGTGGCTGGGGATTCCGCTACAGGAGAAGTGAGTGACTACACTGTCCATATATGGACACAGCGACGTCACTCACTTCTGAAGCGGAATCCCAGACCCGGTGGCCGGGGATTCCGCTACAGGAGCAGTGAGTGACTACACTGTCCATATATGGACACAGTGACGTCACTCACTTCTGAAGCGGAATTCCCGACCTGTGGCCGGACTTCTGAAGCGGAATTCCCGACCTGTGGCCGGGAATTTCTCTCCAGGAAAACTCAGTTACTACACTGTCCATATATGGACATTGAAGTCAGTGACTTCTCCTGGAAGGGGGGGCTGGGTGGCATTACCTTCCAGGGGGCTGGGTGGCATTACCTTCCAGGGGGCTGGGTGGCATTACCTTCCAGGGGGCTGGGTGGCATTATCTACAGAAGGCTGTGTGTGGCAACAAATTTAAATGAAATTCATCCAATTTTAAAATGGACAGGGGAAAAAAACGGATGCAAAACAGGTCAAAAAACGGCAACATGGCCCAGAACGGAATCAGAACGGATGCAAAACGGCCGTTTTTATCGGCCGACACTCGGACCCTGTCGTGTGAATGAGGCCTAACTGAACTACGGTAAATTTATACTAAAACTGCAGAAGAAATTTTCTAGATATATCTATCTAGATCTAAAACTAAATTAACATTTCTAAGGATGGTGTATGCTCCCCTAACTCTCTACCTACTAGCTACACCTAACTACTATTATACTTTAAATGTTATACGGTTTTAGAAAAAAAAACCTGCGCCAGAAAATATGCTGATCAGTGATGTGCGTCATTGATCAGCACGCAGTGCAGGACGCACACTATGAAAAGGTGCGGGTGAAAGAAAAGACCTAAAAAAAATTACCACAGATGCTGATAACTAATCAGCAGTCTGTGGCCGCAAGTTGCACACAGGTAAATGGTGCAAATTTGTAATTGGAAAAAAATAAATAATTCCTAGACCAAAAATGGAGCACAAATGCCTATCACTCATCAGCGGTCGCAGGAGACACAGGTATTTGGTGTGGGTGAAAAAAGGTACCAAGAAAGTACCTGTGGAAAAACAAAACACGGATGCTGATCAGTGATGGTGGTCACTAACCAGCACTTCATGGCCACAGGGAGACTGTTCAAATAAAATAAAGATAAAAAATCCCAAAATTTTGTACAGGTGCTGATCAGTAATGGTGGTCACTAATCAGCATTCAGTGGGCATAGAACTCGGACAGGGAGGGGGTGGTTTGGGACGGATAGGACCAAGGACAGGGAAAGGGCCAAAAAAACAAAACAAAAACAAAGAGAAGACTGATGGTTATCAGACAGAAGCTGCAAAAAAGGCTCTTATTTTACACACTGTAGTGATCGGCACTACAAATCCCAGCAGGACCGCACAGATAGTATCTCAACCGCTCTGCATGCCGCCTCAAACTGGAATGGCGGCATGCAGAGCGGTCTCGGTGTTCAAAACACCCGCCGTTGCTCTGATTGGTCGGTCATTACAGACCGACCAATCAGAGCGCTCCTAGAGGTGGCATCACTGCCAACTCCCTAGATGACATTGGTGGTGATGGGTGTTCTCTTAGACAGCACCAATCACCACTGTCTAACTGTGCCCTGTGACTCCAGGGCACAGTTTTAACAAAAATGCCCGCGATTGGCCGGTCAGAATTGACCGACCAATAGCAGCAATCTCCAATGCGGGGGGGCCAAAACGGCACCCAGGGCAAGTAGTAAAGATGGCCTGCTGTCAGGGAAAGCAGCCACCTTTACTATGTCACGGTGCAATTCGCACCGGTGACCACTTCCTGCTGCACAGTACCTATAAGGCGCTTTGCGGGGAGCACCTCCCGACAGCGCCGTATATATTCAACGGATTTCGGGAAGGGATTAAAGAGGAGTCTGTCAGGTCAGCGGGACTGAATGCTTCGGTGAAAGCTGTTTTATGAACTTCGATGAGACCGATAATAGCGGAATAATGCGAGGGGTCACCAAAGCCGTCAGTCCCGATGACCTGACGGACTTGGTTTGACCGCAAGATACAGCTTCTAGGTATAAAGTATACAAAAGAAGCGGTTTCTCAAAAAGCAAAACTAATTTTTAATAAAAAAACAATTCAAAAGATTTTCAAAAATAGTTTTTGTTTTTTTAAAGTTTGTCTCCAAAGGTTTACATAGCCTTAAAGGCTTGAGTTACACCCAGTTCTCCAGGGCCAATATATTATGTAGCATGCAGAAAATTAAACATCTAATGACACTAATTTTGCTCCATTGTGTATGGTGCAGTTTAGCAGAACACTTTGGAAATTGTATATAGTACATTTCCTGAAACAAAAATCTAATATTTGATACCTGCTTGTTGAAGTAAGCTCTCCAAAGGGCCAGCAATTGTCAATTTGCCTTTCTCCTGATTTTTGTCGTCATTTAAATCTGAGGTTGTCTGAAACCAGAAAAACAGTCACTATGTAATAGTTCCTTACAAATGACTTAAAGGGTTTACATACAAATGAATATTACAGTGTCAGCATATGAAGTGCACTTTATATGTTGTGTTCAAAAATTTTCGCTGACCGCACTCAAAGGAACATATTGAGGGAGAGGCTTAAAGGGGTTTTCCCATTATCAAAAATGAATCACCAATAAACAGGACAGGGGAGGATTGTCTGATCGCTGGGGACCCCACCAATGGATCCCCCATCGATTGCAAGAACGAGGTGCCCCATCCCCCCCGTTTCTTCCACATTGCTCTACCAAAGTGAGGAGAACATTGAATGGAGCAGCGGTCAAACATGCAGGGTGCTGCTCCATTAAGAGTCTACTGGAATGACAGAAACAGCAGAGTATAGTTCTCAGATGTTTCGATCATTCTCAGACACTCCATTAAGCTTCCCATCACTGCTGCTGGTGAAGAGTGGAGGATCTGGGGGTTAGCGATCAGAAAATAATCACCTATCCTGTGGATAGCTAATTAGTATTGCAGTATATCGAGCAAGCGATCCAACGACCGCTGGTTCAAGTCCACTAATAAAAAGGGAGACTAATAAGAGTTAAACAGTTAATTTTTTTTAATACATAAAAAAATATTAAAAGTTAAATAAAATAAGTATTTTCCCATTTTCCCCCCAAAAGATATGTAAAAAAATAAATAAAAATTAACATAACTGTTATCGCAGCGTCTGTAAAAGTCTGAACTATTAGGCTGGGTTCACACGACCATGTTACGTCCGTAATGGACGGAACGAATTTCGGCCGCAAG